>NW_020528306.1:1962500-2139685 GCF_003368295.1 Carassius auratus | reverse complement strand
ATATCTATATTAAATGATGCACTTTTCCGGGAACAAAAAAAACATGTCCCCTTTACTAGCGTTTGGCTGGAAGCCATTTCTTCTTATTTGAGTGACAGCCCGGAGATTGATCACAACACAGCTTCTTTTTATTATTTGATTGGCACACGCTATGCTAACACCTTAGCTGTATTAATCACTGTCATTCAAATGTATTAACTTCACAATGATTGCCTTCTGCTGTGTGAATGTGAAACAACATTGTCTGAAGGCCTGCTGTTTATCACACTAGATCGTATTATTCATATCTTACATTACAGCCACACGATTTGAAGACTGTTGACAGTAACCTCCATCTATATGACAATCTTTATTTGTTTTCCAGATAGAAAAATTGGTTCTGAAGTACTATTTGATTTGACTTAAATGTCTATAACTTTTGTTATTTTTCCTTCCTGTCCTTAATTCATTTTCTCATTCTTTTTTTCACAGTCCCTATATGTCCATGAGTTGGGGTGTTATTGCTGGGGGATCTATGATTACCAAAGTTGTAGCCGGCTCTCCCAAACTTATTTGGCTGATGTTGAGTTATGTTAGATATTCAGTAGATTATAATTCGCTAATATTTTAGATTCTGATATTTTTTTCAAACAGGTAAAAGCTCCATTTTGCCCCATAAAAAAAAAAAAAAAAAAAAAAAACAGTTCCGAAGAATTTATCCATAGACGTACTAAAATCCCAGAGCATACAGTCAGTCCAGAGATAAACACTAAACCTTATTTGAGTTTGTGTTTCCAGACAGGTATATTCAAAAAGTCTACAAATAAATGCAAATTTTTGCTTTTATTAGAATGGATCATTTATTATTCATGATATTTATTAATTATTTATTATTAAAAAACACAATGATATTAGAATGCAAATATTATTACAATTAAAAATTTCTGTTTTAATATATTTTAAAAATGGAATTTATTCCAGGGATGACAAAGCTGCATTTTTATGAGCCATTAATATATATATATATATATATATATATATATATATATATATATATATATATAATATTAAAAAGGCATGTAAAATATCTTAGCAAATATGAAACTGGCTTTATATATATATATATGATATGTTGTATTTTGGCAACAGGGTATCACACACACAAATTATTAATATTTATGAGCATTTCCCTCTCTCTCTCTCTCTCTCTCTCTCTCTCTCTCTTTCTCTCTCTCTCTCTCTCTCTCTGTCACTGGATTTTGTGCTGTGCGTTTCATTGTGTCTGTCATTTAACATAGTAAGAGCCGGGGTCACTGTAATTACCCTCAAGGATATTGATTCCTCAAATCTTATCTCACACTCAGAGATAGCTGGTTGATTTGACCATCTTACTTTAATAAAGGTGAGAGACGGTGTTGTCAAATGCGGTTTGACAAAGATATGATTCTTCTGACAGTTTTTAAAAGCTCTGCTTACAGACAACATGCTACAGAAGAAATCCTGCGGTGTTGCTGTAACAGTCCAGCACACTTTTTACAAGAGAGAAAGATAATTAGAATGGTTTTCTAAGGTTGAAGGCTCACATCTCTTTCGAGGCATTTAAAATCTGAGCATGCACACAGATTAGTTAACATGTTTTACTTACTTGAAAGGGATTCAGCCTTTAGTTACCTAGCATAATTAAATAAATGTCAATGAAAGAAACATACATATCCTTCCATGAAAATTGGCAATGCAGCAGCAGTACAGCAAATATGAGATTTGAGTCTTTCTTCATTTAGATTTTTTTTTTTCTCCAAACAACAGAAATGCCTATTAGAGCAAACATTTTTATACAAGATCATTAATTATTTTATTAACACTGCCTTGGTGCAGTTTTTGAATTTTATAGAATATGGTGCATCATTAAACCTTAGGACTCACCATAAAAATTCCAAGGTTCAGCTTTTTATCTAGATTAAATGAAGCAGCTTTCCTGTATATCAAAGAGAACTAAAGTGTATATGTCTTTTTTTCTCAGCTGTAGAAGAAATCTGTACAGAAATTAAGGTCACACTTTATTTTAGGGTCCAATTCTCACTATTAACTAACCATTAACTATGACTTTTGCCTCAATTAACTCCTTATTTGCTGCTTATTAATAGGTTATAAGGTAGTTGTTAAGTTTACGGTATTGGGTAGGATTATTGATGTTATGCATTATATGTACTTTATAAGCACTAATAAACAGACAATATGTTAATAATAGACATGCTAATAAGCAACTAGTTATTAGTGTGAATTGGACCCTATACTAAAGTGTTACCGAAATTAATTTCATGCAGCATTCCTTTGGGTATCGCAAATTATGGAAATAATCTAGGTTTTATTCACTCCTCCAAATGGGAAAATCATCAGACTGTGGCATTTTCCTCCAAACTGGATTTTAATAATAGGGGAATTCTGGAGTGCATCATGCACAAATAAGGTTACTGCAGTGTAAGCATTTGGCCTTTAAAAACATTCATAGAGTGTGAATCCCCTGCTTAAAAACACCTGAAACCATCCTAAAGCTTAGCTGGACCAAAGAGATCTGGTTTGGTGGTTTTACAGGGGTTTTGCACCACAGATTGACCAGGGAAACCCAGGTTGGGAGACCAGCTAAGAACCCCTGGTTTAAGCTATTATTAAAATGATTTAAAGACTGCAATGCTTTTGGTTGGTCTGGCATTTCAAAACACCTGCAAACACACACCTTCCTTTAAATTACTAAATCAATGTATGCCGTCTTTGAAGAAGGCACACCTTTTCACTGAAGGACTTTCGAGAACATGCTTTGTAATTGTGCTGATGTTTGAAGTTGCGTCTTCCAGTTAAATCAGCCCTTATCTTATTCTCAGCCGTTCTAAGCGATATTGCTCTACAAAGTGGTAGCTTCATAGATGAGTACTTTTAAAACTATCAAGTAATTTTTTTAAGTGATAATTAAATGCAATTAAAGTCTAGGGGTCAGCAAGATATGTGTATTTGAAATGAATAATTTTCTTCAACAAGGATGCATTGAGTGACAGTAAAGACATTGATAATATTATAAGGGGGGCAGATTACTTGAAGATTACTTAAAGGAAATTTGAATGTTATTATGTTATTACTATAAAAGAAGAAAAACATGATGGTAAAAGAGCACCCAGTCAGAGCTTGAGTGTTTAATAGTGAAATATGACGATTAAAATATATACATTAAGCAGACGCAAAGCAACTTACATTATGTGTTCCCAGGGAATCGAAACCCCAACCTTACGCTTCATAGCGTAATGCTCTACCAATTGAGCAACAGGAACACTAAAATAAAAAATACAGACAGAATGAAGACAAATTTCTAGCTTTTGATAATTTTTGTTCATCAAAATGTGCATATTTGCTAAAATAACCACAGATTTACATGAGAATGACATGGCACCCATTTTGCCCAATGACTTGTTAACTAATTTCTGATGGTTTATTGTGGATTGTTTTAAGCTTCGATTCTAACAGTTACCTTTTCTGTTTCTTTGTCTCCTGCTTTCTCGGACTGTTTTTTTCTGCGCCGCCAACATCTGAAACTAGGTAAGAGAACAATTTACTTACTTGCTGCTCATCCCACACCTAGTGCAGATGAAATTACAGTAGGTCCATTTCATAGAAAACGTCATGCTGAATGATGTTTAAGCAGTTTCTTTTCTAAGCTGGAGCACAAAAATGAATTGTGTTCTGGTGAGCTCCAGACTGCTGATTTATTTTGGACACCCAAACTCGCCTCGTCAGCTCGCTGAAATAAACAGCGGTTATAAGATTTGCACATTTCATTTATGTCAATGAAATCGCTGTGGAACTTTATGGGCTACTGTTATTTTGACTATTGGCACTGCAGGAGCAGCCCTTTAAAAATACCCATAAGTTTAACTTGCTGTTGCTACATATTATTACTTGAACCAAATGTGAGTAGAAGTGAAAAACTCCTGCCGGGTTCAGCAGAGCATTCTGGTGTCTGGTGGAATGCAGGGATATAATCATGAAGTAAAAACAGATGGAGGAGTACAGGATGGGGGGTGAGTGAGTCATCAGCCAGGTGAGAAGAAGTGAGACTCATCAGAAGAGGGTTTAGAGTAAGACTTGACAACTTCTCCAGCTTTATATCAGTCAATGCTGGGGCCCTTGTAGTTGAGAATCTGTATGCATGTGTAATAACACCTCATCTTCACTGGTGTAGGGACTGTTCAATGTGGTTTCTACAGCCACATTAATATGTTGGGTAGGTCTAGTATTCAGTTTTATTTTTCAGTATTTAAGTTTTTATTTTTGTTTTAATACATGTGTTATGTGTTTGAATCTTTTTTTTTAAGCATAAGTTATTGTTACGTCTAAAGGCCCTTTAACACCGAGAGCGATGACTATATAGATGACTATAAAGATACCTATATTAGCATCCACACCAGCAAAGATATTGTCTATTTATTCTTAGTGTGCGTGAGTCTGCCGCTTTAAATTTCCGAGCTCATTACAGCAGGATTGATTCTGATTGGCTGTCAATGTTTATATCGTTCATCAGAGAAAAAAAAAAAAAAAAAAAAAATATATATATATATATATATATATATATATATATATATATATATATATATATATATATATATATATAAAGAGAGAGAGAGAGAGAGTTGAGGTGTGCTATTCTTTAATATTGAGAATGATTTTTTTAACTATATCTTAATCGCTATATTTATAGTTATCATCCTTGGTGTGAACAGGCTCTTAAATTTTGTAACTTTTTAGGAAGTTGTCTAGGCATAGTCTAATTTCTAATTTTCAATTACATTTAAGTTCGTTTTTTCATCTAATACTTATATTTTATATTACTTCAGATTTATTTATATGAATGAAAACTACTACTACTGATGGAATCCATTTTCTAACTTGAAATTGTATCTTTCTTTGTAGAACTGATATAACTGATTTAGATAACTGTAAAGTCATAGTCTCCAATTTACATTTACATTTACATTACATTTATGTATTTAGCAGATAAAGTTAGAAGTATCAATTTGTTTTCCATGAATATGGTCTTTGATGGGAATAATGCAAATAAATAAATAAAAGTACTGCGGTAAAGATAGCAGATGGTAATGTCATTGTACACTACTAACAACAATCTTTCAAGGGATATCTATGGTACATGTCAAAAACAGTGCTGTTGTACTTTTTATTATCATTTTTTAATTGCTGTTTTTATGACCAGGTTCAGTTGTAGACTAAGCTATTTTTGAAATTGATTTTGTGATATTCAACCTTGAGAGTATTTAAATTCTGAGGGAATCTGCAGAGCTTTCCTTTTACACGCTCCATGTGGACCTAGCCATGACATTAAACCTGGACATGTAAAATCCTTGATACTTAAAGACGTTTATTGAGAAAAACATCTCTATTCTTAAGTGGCCAAAAATACTGTTTTCTTTTGTGTGTGCGTGTGTGATCTGAATAATCACTGACTGGTGTTTGCCACATGGCTCAAGCTCTTGCTTATGTCAACAATGCTAATTGTTTAGCAGCTTGTCCCTGTTGCACCCCTAAACCTAATGCTGAATTCTGAAGGATGGCTACCATAGTGCGTCCCTGGGCTGTTGACTGAATGAACAATGCACACTTTGAATAAACGCTGCCATTTGTTTCCCTTAACAAATATTTTTGTCCCCCAGACTCCACTGTCAAAAATGCTTATGAAGTTTTGAGAGCCAAGAAGGATGTTGCTAATAAAGAGCATAGTCTCAAGTTAAAATTCCACCACACTAACAGATCCCACTTCCAAGGACATATTTTGAAAGGCAGATAGTGAGAGAGTGAGACATTCAAGTATACGCAGTTCACTTGAGAGAATATAGGCTGCAGATCTTTTCATTTCCTGCATGAAATGGGATTTCAGTGTGCTAATTTGTTTTATTCTCTAGTATCAATACCCCATGGGACATGTGACCAATGTGAAGTCCTCCTCATTTAGAACTGCTAAAAGCTACATACCTATAGTGTATGGTGATGGCACAGGGATTCATCTCTTGAGCCTTTGATAGCTGTCTGTCAAGGTATTTTTAATCTGTACATGTTCTCAGCAGAGACTGTGAACTAGAGTAACCTGTTGTTGAATCAAGTGAAAAACGACTGTCTGCATTCATTTTGAATTGAAGAGATACAGTATTATTTCTACTAAAAAAAAAAGAAAAAAAAAAAAAAAAAAAAACGTTTCACAAATCTATGCACCAGGTGACTATATATATATATATATATATATATATATATATATATATATATATAGTGTCTATAGTGAATGACACACTAACCATTGGCCATATGACTCATGCATTAAGTTAGAAGTCTTAAGAAGCAGTGTGTAAGCATTGTGTGATGAATTGACTGAAAGAATCACCAATGACATTTTATGTTGCTGACTTTCAGACTATGCGATGGGCATCGTATTTGATCTGAGAGCTGAGGCAAAGTGAAAATTATATGAATCTGTAAATAACTTTTCTGAAGATTTGCTTTAAAGTTAAGTGTACACATCTTCATATTTTTCATAATTTTCATTCATCATTATTGCATTATTAAAAAAAGAAATTATGTTAATTATAAATCCTTAAAACCATTACATATAAACATAAATAAATTCAGGAATTGAAAATGTTTACAATATAAGAGGTGTATTCAAGTAATTATATATTTGCTTATACTTTGCTTAATACTTTTTATGTATTTTTGAATAAATTAATAGATTGGGGGAAAAAAATGTCATGAATGTCATGGACTTCATGCTGTTTTTTTGTCCTTTTATAAAGAAGTACTCCAGTAAACTGTTGTTGTTTGGAAAGGATCTTTTCTTTTTTTCTTTAGGATACAGGTTTGGAATGACACAAGGGAGTGTAAATAATGCCAAAATGTATTTTTTTCTTTATTTTCACTTCACTGGTGTTGTACCCGTGTTGGTGCCTCACCCATGCATGTGTGCGAAAACAACACAACACACTACCTCCCAGTGGGCACAGACTAGCTGTCCTCAGTTCTGCTGCTGCCTGTCAGGTGGATCCAGATGTGGTTTAGCTATGTGTGCCCATTCCCCAGCTGTGTTTAGATATGGCTTTAAGATATGGTTTCCTGGCAACACATATCTGAGAGATTTCTGCCGTCCATGGCAAGAGACAGTGGGCCTCATTTACGAAACAAATATACCACACAAAATTGGGCTTACAATCGTTCCTAGGAACCAAATGTTACATGGCAAAAAATGGAAACATTTAGATTATTTTGAATGAGAGAGGCTTGTGAACCCAATGCCATTTCAGTTTAGCTTGATATTTGTATGCTGTTTATGATTAGTGCCCCTATAGCCTTATTGGTAAGTTTCTCCATGTCGTAAACTTTAGAGGCAAGACCTCTTAACTGGGGTGTTTTTAGGGATGTGATATTCAAAAGACTATTGTTTTTTACAAATGCATATGAATATTTCTTGAATCAAACATGAACCCTGTTGTAAGTTGATTTGTTCAAATCTAATTTCTACGTTAGATTGATCAATGAAGCTCAGTGAGCACAAGTGGCTTTTACAGTTCTCTCATGTGTTTTTAATGGAGCAGGCTATCTAAGCTGAGGAGAGGGCTCTCTGCCACACCACATTTAGCCTGGCTCAGCCTCCTGTGGTTTAAGCTCATCCCCGTCTGGCACTTCCCAGGCAGATGCCCCTAGATGCCTCAGACTTGGTGAAAAGTAGTTCTACATGTGAAAGAGATGAAAGGCAGCACAGCAAACATGAAATGTCTGGAACGGGAAACATGAGCAGAGCTTTTTGTGTCCTGGATCACTGAGGCACATGGCTGAAAATTGTGTGGTGAACTGGCTAATGCGATCATTTTAAAGACTAGAGATGGGCACTCTGCAGCACGCCAAACAGCGCCAGTCATGTGAACAAGCTTTGAAATAAGAAAAAAAAGGCAGTGAGAGGAAGGTTGGCTGGCCTGTTATATTAGTTAGCTAGAGCTCTAATTTAGTCAATGTGAAGTCTAAATTGACCCTTTTTACTTTCTTAATGTGCAGTCTTGGTCTTATTGTGCACGCTGCATCAGGGCACATTATTATGTAAAAAAAAAAAAATTAAAAATAAAGTTAGTCTCAATAATTATTTATTTATTTTTGTCTGGTTTTTAGAAGGATTTTATTCTTTTGGGGCTTTTATTTTTATAGTCTAGATAACTCTTTGAATAGTTTTAGCGTGTTAATGTAAATGGATATGACATTGTTAATGTATTTGGACTCTGCAGACTAGATCCGTTGCACACACTACTACTGCTGCAGAAAAAGTATGGAGAAGCTACTGCCAAATGAGACGCTGCTGTAAATCCCATAGAAGATCTAGACAGGTGGAGCTGAGGGAGGTGGAGGGTTTCAGATGAACTCACATTGCAGGACCAGTTCACAACGAAAGCTAAACCAGACTATTTAAATGTTTAGTGACCAAGCTCATTAACTGTAGAATTAGCAGAGGCCAATCAGTTTGTGCTGTGTAGTACATTATGCGATTGTTAACATTAGTGGTGGGCAATATTTTTTTTCATGATATGAAAAAAAAAAAAAATGATTTAATGATAATGATATATATGTTTATATAGCAATTTAATTTAATTTTATTATTAAATATCTGAAAATTAAGCTAATTACAAACGAATAATTATTAAATAAACGTTAAATTTATTCAGCAACAGTAGGCTAGGTTAAATTAACATGTGGTAAGAAATATTACAGAAATTAAATAGTGTATAAATAAAACACTGCATAGTCTTCACCCTGTCAATAAAGCATCAACTGATTCTCATCAAAGATCCAAAAGTGTTTTAGTCAAGTGCAGTGAATTAAAAACATTAACAATGAAAGACATGTTTTTTTTACTGTGATAAAGCATAAAAATACCATAATATGTTTGCAGATATTTAGGAAAAGTGAACATAAGTTAACTAGCCTAAGAAAAATAGGTGTTTAATAGGATGGCGGACAGCAGTAAAATAGTACGTGTACGTACTATTGTACAGTGTACGTGACATGCATGTGCTTTAAAGCCTTGCGGTTAAATATTTAATTTGCATGCTGCTCTGATTATAGATGGTTATACTCTGCCTCAAATCTAGGCCCGAGCCCGGCCCTGGCCCGAGACGCTCAGGCCCTAGCCCGACCCGTGTCCGACAGCTCATCAGAATTACCAGCCCGAGTCCGACAAGAGCCCGTGTTTTTATTTATTTATTTTATTACACAGCGGAAGCCTGCCCTATTTGCAACAATTAAACAGTTATGTTTCTTTTCATTTCTTTATCAAGTTAATTTAGAAAAATATTTGGAGCATTTTTTTTAAATGACGATTAACGTTAAACAGCCGAGCCGACAGCGAGTAGCCTAAAACATATTTAATCAATTAAGCCTCTCAAATCAAAACTAATACTTTACTTGGCTACAATAAAATCCATATATAAAAACACTTCAAGCATATCACACAGACAGTTAGTTTAATAAATGTTTATTTATTAAACCACAGTGAGTAAAATAAAATAAAAAAATGTAAATACTGAGGTAGGCTCGCAACATCGAAATGAGAAATAGCCTACAATCTAAACAAATTAAATTAATTAAAAACAAACTTGCAGGTTATCTTACCTCAAAAACGCACAACAGAACATGTCCATTTTTTTTCCATTAGTTTCCAACAGTTAAACGAAAATAAAGTCCAGTCAAATGAAAAGTTAGAACAGTCTCTTACAGAGCAACGTGGAGAAAAAGAATAGCCTCCAGAGTGGAAGGTTTTAACCCCGTCCTACTCTCTTCTATCTCTCTTCCCGCTGCGGTGAAGACACGTTCGCTGATGCTGACAGGACACTAAACACAGAGCGAGCCAGTCTTGACAGCAGGGTCTCGTGCTGTTTACATTAATTTACATTACTTTAGAGGCCTATAATAGCTACTACTACAATAAGTGGATATAAGTGAAGTTTAATCGTGGGTCGCGCTGACGGAAAAGCGTGCATGCGTGTGCGCGTGCGTGCCTGAGACTGTCATGTCAGTATGTCAGTTTAATTATAACGGGTTGAATTATCAGATTATGAAAGTTATGAGGCATAAATAAATCGGGGCCTGTCGGGCTCGGGCTGAAATGCAGGGCCAACAACTGTTTGGTTACCCATATTTTTCAATATAACCTTTGAAGAATGAAGAGAGACCTGCACTTAACCTTTTCACATGCATTTTGTGTTCATAATTAGATATCATGATGTATCATTATAGGGTTGTCTATCAATATATTGATTATTGCAGTGTATCATATCATATAGAGTATTGTATGGTATTGTGGTGTACCCTGTGAATTCCACCTCTAGTCTTTAGCGTGTAGTGTCACTAGTCATACATGCTCTACATAAAAAGACATGGTGGCCCTTTTTGGATGGAAGACTTATCCTTAGCTCTAGAAGGGATAACGACTTATCTGTCTACTTACTGACTTTGTGTGAGTGAAGCTGAAAACAGCTTTCCAGGGCATGTTTGATGTGCACATTCAAATCCATGTCTCTTATGTCTGCTGACATGAAAAGAGAGGACTCCACTTCCTGAGATTTGGCAAGATGAGTAGAGGAATTGTATCAGCCCTTCAAGCAGCACTGATTCAAGAAGTGGGGAGGACAGACATTTTGGACTATGACCTGTACTTATTTGACCTGCCCATATTTGCATGTGGATTTTCACAGAAAACCTAGCTCATTCAGTCTAGTTATAAATAATAGTTTAATATATAATATTTTAATATTCTTTTAAAATGTCCATATAAATATACGCATTTTATGATATTTATATGTCAATAAAGCTAATTTAATATCCCTTGCAGCTAGAGTAAAACATTTTCTGTATTTTAATTTATTACATAGACTTTCCTTAAAATCAGTGCAAACATTTTGTGCCAGATCTTAGAAGCACATACGATGCATTTTTCATCTAATTTTGGGTCTTCTGCATGAATATTAAAGCTGGTCTGATGTCAAGGTCAAACGATTCTGATCTGGTGCCTTCCTGAATATTTCTCATCTCATTGTACAGAAACCTGACCTGGATACAACAGTTCCTTGTTACGTTACTTAGAATAGAGCAGAGTTTAAATTGTATTAGTCATGCCCTTGTACAGTGATGACAAGAATTATAGTCAAAGCTTCAATGTCAACAAGTTAGAATCATGACTCGCCCCCGGCCATTAGACTGAATAAAGCCATTTGATTCTGGATTTCATTGTAATGCTTTAATTGATTCTTAATAATTAAAATGCATGTCTAAACAATTGAATTCATAAAACTTTTAACAATAATAACTAGCTAAGAAATGTTTTGTTTTGTTTTTAAAATTACATTACCCCCCCCCCCCCCCATTGTGTTTTCTTTTTTTTTTTTTAATTTTTGTCTGTTTTATGGTTAATACAAATTTCTCTTCAATAACTGTAGAAATCTGTAGAAATTAATTATTAAAAATGAAATCAGTATTTTAAAATGTAATCAAATAAAAATACAGCACTTTCTTTACAAAAACTCCAAAATGTAGCCCTGCCTTAAACTCACATTTGTTGAGTCAGTGTTGTCATGTCAAACTGGATAGGAAGCTTGAACAAACAAAATGAAAATCTTTCAGTTGAACTGAAGATGATACACTTCTGATGTCTAAAATAGCCAGTGGTCTCAGACCCTGATGTTGGCAGAGTTTACTTATGCCCCTGGCGATAGACTGGGATTGAGGACTAGAGAAAATGACAGACAATGCCACACACCTGCCCAGGGACTTGGAGGGGCAGGGGCTGGCAAAGAGCGCTCAGCATCTGTCAGGTGCAATCAATGTGGGCGGTGGGCTGGAGTCTGCCATTTAGCAGTGTGGAGGGGCCCATGAGGGTCTGCTCATAATAGCCCTCCACTTGCTTGATAAATCACCATTGACAACAGGCAGGAATGAAGCGGGATGTGGTAAGAGAGGGCATGGGGCAAGAGTACATTGAGACACCTCCAGTTTGGACCGTGTTGTCGAGAGGACATTTGAGTTGAGCAAAAAAGATGAAAAGTCCCAAAGTGAAAACATGGCACTCCATCACTCTGTTCACAACACATGATTATGACTCTCAATGTTTAGATTGATGCTTCTCGTCTAGGCTCTTGTGTAGGTTCCAGGAGTTAGGTTGCTCAATGTCTATTTTAAATTACTAGTTAGAATAAATTTCATTATCTTTTTTCCAAATGTTTTTATAATACCATAATACCAATCAGTAGTAAATGTTTTTGAAACTCTCTTATGCTCACTAAGGTTGCATTTGTTTGATCAAAAATACAGTAAAAACTGTAATATTTTAAAATATTATTACGATTTAATATAACTGTTTTCTTGTTATTCTTGTCATGCAAAATTGAATTTTCAGCATCGGTGTCACATGACCTTTCAGAAATGTGTGGTACTTATTATTACAGTTATTACAGTTGTGGGACTTATTATTATTTTTTTTTTATTAAAATAAAACTGAATTTTAACTTAACATTATAACATTATAAACACTACTCGTCACTACTGACCAGTTTAAGCCGACTGACTCCAAAGTTTTGAACGTATAACAATATTTGAATTTGTTATATATATATATATAGAGAGAGGCAGTATTCAGACAGAATTCAAACTCACAGAACAATATGAATAAAACATCATTTTTTGGCTTGGTGCTGGTGAAAGGGTACTTGAGTCTTATTGATAGGGTTGTGGGGGTACGTAGGACACAAAGGGTTGGGAAAAACTGGCCTTGTTGAATAGAAAATGAATGTATGCTTAAACAAGTTACCAATACTCATATTATTTTACATTCATGAGACTTTGAAATGATTTTCATTCATGGACTGTTCAAGGTCCATTGTTTCCTAATATGAGTTCAAAACATATCTGAAGGATTGCGTAGGGAACAGTCTGCCTCAGTTTTAGTAAGTGCTTGCTTCCTAAAGGCCACAGATATTGGCATTAATCCTATTTGAGGCCTCAAATCGACCATCAGTTTTTCATTTTTCACTTTTTTTTATGTACTCCCCATTGCACATTTACTCTGCTCAATATCAACAGCTGTTTCTACAGTTCCTCCAGCTTTTGAAAGAGCTTACATAAATAATTAATTGACCATGAAATAATTAATAAGACAATTTTCTTCTGCATTTGATAATGGAAATGCTGGAAACTGAGTGGAGAGGAGCTGGTTGGAAGGTCCTTTCAGCCTCTCGTTAGCACATACAGTACATGCATACTAACACTGCCCTTTCTCCAACGCATTAATTCACATTCCACACACTTGTCCACATAGCATTCACTCTATATTTTAAGACCAATTGCATTTTTATTTCTCTTTGCATGCACATACAGAGTGAAGGGTCTTGAGAAGTAGAATCTTGACCTGTGGCTTTTTTCCCCATTCGAGAAAAAGTGTTCAAAGTAAGTTGGTAAGTCTAGACTGTAGGAGGAGACATACAGCCCTTTACTGGCATGTTGCCAATCACACACATCAAATGCATACAGAACACTCAAGCTGGCATCTCCCAGTGTGCTCGTGAGTAACCATGCAGGAACATGCACACTAGTCTCCTTAGGGCAAATGTCATTCCATATTGTGTGTTCTTGTGACAGTGACTGATATAGTGGCAGGCTCTGTCAGTGTACATCTGTGCATTGTTTTTTGGGAGTGTAATGGCATGACCTTCTTATGGGGAGAGTTTTTTTATCTTCTACCCAGCTTGTGAGCATCTCGTGTCTTCACAGGTGTTGTTTCATGGCTTTTGATGTGATGCTTGCCGTCATTTATCTAAAGTGTGAATTTTTAAGGGATTCACTTGAAAATGAAATGTATTTACTCACTCTCATATCATTCCAAACTTGTAAAAGGTTTTTTTTTTTCTGTAGAAACTGTTCACAGTGATAAAAGGCTGTCAAACTTCAAGAAGTGCATAAAATCACATTTAAAGTAGTCCAGTACAACTCGAACACTAAATTTGAAGTCTCCTGAAGTTCTGAGTGAGACACAGACTGAAATATAAAATTTTTACGGATATTTTTCTACGGATATGTCTGATTTAACAACTCCACTGAGACAAGTGATTGCAAAATTGCATTGGTTCTCGTTCAGTCGGTCATTCTTGACATGATGTCGGTGACAGACGAATTGGGATCTTGCTTCGAGAGACCAATCTACTTTGAGTGTTAACTAAATGAGCCAATACACATTGGCATGTGATTAATGCATTAGGCTGCAGCTGATACCAAACGCATACCAGCTTTCCACTTTGGAGCAGAGTAATCACAATGTTATGCTCCTGACTACTATCTCTTTGTGTTGCCCGTACGATGCTTCAGCGGTGGTGGTTTCCCATATCGAGTGGGTTGCACACATCAGGCTGCACTACCCCCTGTTTGTGTTGTAGGTGGCCATCTTCCCTGTACGTTTTAGCACACTAAAAGAGCCTTTTCCCTAAAAGAGCATTAACAGGTGTGTCTTTTAAAGACAACGTTGTGTGGAAAACTTGACGTTGCATCTTTGTAAAGACAATGTTGGTCTTGCTATAGACAACATATCACCCTGGCGTTTCTGGATGCAGTTGTTACCTGGCGCAAGGTGATGGTAACTATCGCTAACCTCACATGCCATGGCATTTCGCACACTGAGGTGGGGTTTGTGGATAAGTCATGTTTCATTGTGAGAAGATGATTATCTTTGAGTTGTATGGCAAGCTCCATTTCCTCAAAGGGGTGGATCTCCGTTGCCTCTGCCTCGATCTAGTTTACGTGATGGTGGCAGTCAGGCGGGGATTACTTCAGGCAGTAGCATGGGCAGTCTGAGGGTAACAGTGATGGCAAACCCTCCAGGGACCCACCCTCAGGGGACCAACACACATCTTCAGGGCCGCGGGAAGTAATTTTGAACAGGGGGTGCTGTGATTTTTTTTTTTTTTTTTTTTTTTTGACAAAAAACCTATGAGCCTATAGGCCTATTTAAAATACAGTTGCTAAAATACATAAAAATAAATACATTGAGATTTACTACTTTATTGTCATATACACTTCAGTGCACAGCCAGCCAGGGTCTGAAACACACAGACATCAGTTCTCAGATATGCGCAATGTGTTATTAATCTGAAGCAGAATCAGAAATAATAGTTTAATAATCGAAAGAAAACGAAATAATTACTTTCATTACAATTTCAGATAGCCTATACATACATGCAACTTATTTAGATACAACAAATAATATTACAACAAAATATAATATTAATCAAACTTCACAATAACGCTAAAACAATGCAATCGATTTGGGCAGCTGGCTTGAGTCACCGCACGTTTATGTCACACGCAACTCTATTAACTCCAAAATCTTTTTACGCACACCACAAGGAAATAATCTCTGACTATTTAAGCAATTTGTTTACTGAACAGTTCTCCACATCCATTACGCAAAGAACACACGCACCGTATAAAGCTTTTTGTCTCCATCTCCAACCTTTTTACACAAACAAACAGGAAATAATCTCAGACTATTTAAACGTTATTTAACAGCTCTCCACAACCATTACGCAAAGAACACACGAACGAAATAATACTCCATCTCCATCCCCACCACCTTACAAAAATACTATAGTGTACTACTTACAATTGCTTCGCTAGTCAAAGCTGATCCCACACTTGTTGCCAAAAAAATAAATGTGACAAGCGCGGCAGCACCATGCTCTTACCTGAGCTACATGCAGGGGGGGTGCCCTGGTTACAGGTGTCCAAATGACGAGGTGCGCTGTATTATATAAAGATGAATGTATTCTGCGTGGAACGAGCGGGAAACCTCGTTACTCGGCGACCAAACCTGCCTGCCTGACGTTGACAACTTAACTTCCGAACCTGTGTTGATTAGGCCTCAAAATATGAAATTAAAATCCAAAATATATACGTAATAGCCTACGTGTGTCAAAATCATTTTTCTAAAATATTCATAAGGAATTTATAAATTGTGCAAAATATTTTAATAGGCCTACTTTTTTTTTTTTTATCTCCCTCTCGTCACTAGGGGGTGCTGCAGCACCCCCAGCACCCCCACTTCCCGCGGCCATGCACCTCTTGCACTCCGCAACCAGTTGAGCTGCCAATGGAACATGCTTGACTCTCTACAAGGAGCTTACCAGCAGTATCGTTTGGTGCTCCAAGCGACGAAGGTCACTGCGAGTTCTTTAGGTTATGCGATGTCCACACTTGTCGTCCAGGAGTGCCATCTCTGGCTGTGTCTGGTCGATATGAGTGACAATGACAAAGTTTGGTTCCTTAATGCCCCTGTGACCCATAGTGGTCTCTTCGGTGACTGGCGAGCCTGGCCCAGCAGCTCTTGGCTGTAACCTGTGGAACCAGGTAAGCATTGCACCGCACACTCAGACCCCTCTTTGGTCCACCCACAAGCCACCCGCCTTGGGTCCCTGCATTCCACCTTACTGCCCCACTCCGGGTACGGAAGTAAACAACACACACACAGATATAACCACTTTGTTATGTCAGAATAAGACTTAAAATGTCATGAAAACATGATCTGTGGGAGTTTTTTATTTTTTGTGAGCAATCAGCTTGGTGAAATTTGATGATGTTAAAGATTCAAATATAGTTAAAAGTAAACTATAAAAAAGAATAGCTGAACATAAGTTCACAAAAAATATATATTGTTTAAATTATACTCATACACAGGGCATAATCATATTTGGATGAGCCTTACATCAAAAATGAATACTTTGAACTGTGGCTATGGCATTTTAATGTTTTTGTATGTTTTTGTTTCCCATTCACTATAAACTGTCAGTGAGATCTGTGGAATGATTCTTCAAATCTTTGCTTTTTGTTCAGTGAAGAAAATAGCATATTTTTTTTAATCAACATAATGGTGAATATATACTGTCAAAATGTAAAATTTGTAAGGATTTTTAAATCTCTTTAAGGAAGATCTGTGGCCATCCAATATGTCTATCCTCCATACTTTGGACATTGCCCCTCTGTTGCACCTTGACTAAGTGAACAGGTTAACATGAGAGCATTTGCTATATATGACCTCATCTTCCCAGGAGATTCTCATAATGGGATGAAACCAGCTTGAAGCACTTGTGGTTAGGCAAACTGGAGTGGTTATAGCTTGTCTGATGCAGTAGTTGAGTACAGATTTTGACAGATGGTGGTCACCAGAGTTAAATTGGCAAACACATCTTCAAGCACGTATGCACAATTATAGCACTAAAAGTATTCTGAAAGGATCTATTTTCAAGGCAAACTGTCTGATTTAAACCCTGATCTGTTATGGTCAGCATGTGTAGTTTGGATATTTCAGGCATTTGCTACCTCAGTCCACGGAGTACAGAATGATGCATGTTGAGAAGGAGCCCCATGTGGTACAAGTCAATATATAAGCAATGAAGCAACCCTAGGGGTTTTGCACTAGGGTTTATTGCCTGAGGCAAAGGCACACGTTTATTTCCAGGTATATTAAATGGCAACTTCAGCGCTCAGCCCACCCAACTGTTTTATGCTTTTTGAATTATGTTTTAATGATTGAAAGTGTAATAAAATCTCCATACTGTACACCATAATTAGGTTGATTTAAAATGTACTTTGTTAAAGTACGGAATCTGCCATATCAGAGCCGATGGAAAGTAGCTAAGGGGTAATCTGTCATGGTGCTAAAGAAGGAAACAAATAGACACCCACCTATTTTTTCAATTTCCTCTTGAAAAACCACACCCTCATTGCTGTCTGCAGAGACAGAAAGGGAGTGTTAGATGATGAACATTCCAAATGCAACATCTCTTTAGTCCTTGGGTGCTGTATGTGTGCTTAGGATGAGGAAGGAATAAATATGCAGCCGGCACTGAGAGACTACTGCTGTACTGCTTGTCTGACTGTAACTTTCATCATATTTAATTTTTCATGTTATTTATACGATGCTATAGTGGGACTCCCTTTGTATTATAGTCATATCTGCCTGCCGCCCCCTTCCTTCAATCCCTCCGGTGGCTCCGGGTGCAGGGGTGTAAAAGCCTGCAGCGTTTATAAGTGAGATTTCAACAATGCCCCGGGTCAAGAAGATGGAGGGGGAAAGGTAAGATGAAATGTAAAGCACCGCTGAGTTCTGTTCCTCCTCTGCTCCGGTTTTGTTTGGTTTCCCTTCTCTTTCTATATTTGTGGTGTGTGTCAAAGCTATTTTACTGATTCTTCTGTGGCCATGAGGTTATGACTTTTAAAACCTTTTTGCAATTTTGTTTTGTTTTGGAAATACCATTTCCTATTGCTTTTTTTTTAGTCCCAATGTAAAATAATATTTAATAAAGCATTTAATATATATATAAAAGGACAACAACCAAATTTTTGGGGGGTACGTAACAAATCGAGTTGCTGTTTAGTACACATGTAGCATACCCCATTTTTGCATCTCTGGGAGATTGACATTTTTCATATATCAATTAAACTACCTCAATTTAACTTGCTCTTTTGGCTTGATGTGTACCTTAAGTGTTTACTATTGTTCGACAAAAGATTTCCCCACATAGATTTTGCAACAGATTTTGCATTGATTAAAGGGGACATCGGATGCCCATTTTCCACAAGTCGGTAAAAATCTTTAGGATCTTAATGAAATGTCTGCTACTGATACTGATACTTCAGTTAAAATTCCTCAGTGGTCGTGTAAAACAATACCCTTTTAACCTTGTCAAAAACCGCTCTGTTTACAGTGACCCATGTTTCCTTAAATGATAATGAGCTACTGCTCACCCCACCCTTCTCTTCAATTTCTTGGGAATTCGGTGCCACATTATTATCAAAAACAAAACTAATCGTCTGCATCCTCAGTGGCTCCGACATGGCCACCGGCGCTGATCGTGCACATGTTTTTGTCGTGCATGTTAACAAATCTATGTAATCATAGATGTAATATTTTGTTAACAGTACAATAGTTGAAAGATGGAGGGTCATGCTTAAAATTCCATTAAAAATATATTCATTCCTCCTTTCCAGATGGAAATAAGATTAACTTGAAAATTCTGCCGGGTGAAATAAATGCTTTTGTAGTTGAATAGCTTGCAAAATGAGCCAGTCATTTACTGTGACCTCATCTCATTAACAGCGTGTCACAATGGAAGACTTATTTTGTGATCTAGATGAGACTTACAGGCTAAAGTAAATGTATTATGTTGTATTGTTAGTTTGTTTGCTTGTTTGATCACCAGCACCTCTGGTAGTTTAAAATGTAAACCTTATAAATAGTGAGAAAATGTGAAGGTTATTTTTTTTTTGGAACTCAGAAATGTTCTTTTATTATTTTTTAATCCTGCTTGCATGTGCTGTGGCCAGGGGCCGACTAATGGAGGTGTGATGAGGCAGAGAGTGAGGTGCTCGTTAAAGAGCCCACAGGGGGGGTCTGTGTATCTTCATATGCGTGCGTGTGGGCTAAGACCCCTCGGGAGATGTATAATCATTCCCATTATTAATGACATAGACTGCTAGGCCAGAGTGTGGAGACTTTATTCTGCTTGTGTGCCTTCTGTGAGATATGATTTACATTCTTACATCAGACAAACTAATCAAAAACTAAAGTATAGACAAAACATTTAAAAGGCACAGTGTCCACAAAAAATTATTATTCTGTCGTCATTTTATCATCAAACCCATAAAACTTATTTTCTTTTGCGGAATACAAAAGTAGATGTTTGGCAGAATGCCTGAGCTGCTCTTTCCATAAACCTAAATCAGGTTAGACGGCATACTGAATTTTTATTTTTTTATTTTTTATAAAGACATTTCGTCAGATGAACAGTCTGTTGTTATACAAAAGGTACAACACACTCATTTTCATTCCTGTCAGAAATGAAATATTTCGCTATCCTGACTGGGGCCTATGCTACACTTTTCAGCTATTACAGTTTATTTTTATTTTTTAAATTTACATTGCACACTCTCAGAATAAAATGTACAGAATCTATCACTGGGTTAGGACCCTTTCAGAAGATACTAATATGTACATTTCCGAGACCAGCATGTACCTTTAAGGTAACAATATGCACAGTTTAGGGGTAAATATGATAAAAAGATCCCCAGCGACAGTCTATGTAACTTTTTCTTTTTCTTTTATTTAACTTTCTTCTGAGAGTGCATAGAATTTGCCTTGTGTACTCAGACGCACAAAGTAAATGTAATTTACACTGATTCACAGTTACGGCAGACAGATGCAATGATCACATGCAAAAGCTGATTGTGGGTTCATAGACAGCAGACAGATAATAAGACACAAGACTGATTGTCATGACAGTGCTGCTGTAGTTCATCAATGTAAAGGTTCTGTAGGGGCACATTTGCCAAGAAAACAGTTCTCCTGTGGAATGGAGCTCCATCTTAGGGCTTGGGCTGCAGAATCTCTTCCCTCTAATTCACGTCACGGTCAAATGTAGATAGATAGATTCCTAATTTAATATCCCCAGCACCCATTGTAGACTGACTTTAGTGCATTACATTTACACCTTATAAATCACAGAAACTACACTGAAATTCCTAACTTTTATAAATATAGATCGGAACAAAAAAGCATAACAAAGAGAAAGAAAAAAAACAGTATTGAGAAAAAGGCTACATTTTAATATACCACACTTCAAAGGTTTGGTGTCAGTAAATATTTTTTATAATGTAAGATTTCTGTCTTACAAGATTTGTATTTTTATTTTCTATCCAAAGAATCCTGGGGAAAATTTTTTTATCACAGTTTCACCAAAATTTTAGGCAGTACTGTTGTTTTCAACACTTGTAATAAGAGGAAATATTTCTTGAACATCAAATCAGCATATTAGAATGATTTCTGAGGTATCATGTGACACTGAAGACTAGAGTAATGGCTCTGAAAATACAGCTTTAAAATCACAGGAATAAATTTGATTTTACAATATATTAAATAGAAAAGAGTTGTTTTAAATATTTTTTTTATTTTACTGTATTTTTGATCAAACAAATGCAGTGTTGATGAGCATAGTAGACTTCTTCAGAAAATGTAAATCAATCTACCATCATGATTAAGATCTGTTAGGTTAGTTCCAATCATGTCTGTATTAGTTTGCTTTAGTTTATCCTTGCCCAAATGTTCCTGTTTAGTTCCCTCATTTACTATGTGCATACATACTCCCTGTTCTCTACAGTCCTTTGTCGGTTATTATTTGTGTTGAACGTAGTTGTGATTCTCCTGAGTTTGGACTGGTTTTCTCATCTTCCTACAACCACCAACCCATGACACTTACCAACGTTAGACTTTAGAACAGTAGTGCATACGTTGCAGGGACTATATTTATAATGCTTCTATGGCGCTTGTTTTTATAAACTGCACTGTTTGTGGCCAAAGCAATAGAAACCACAGTCTCCATCTGATAGCACTTAGCTTTCTAAAGCATTATTCTGCCCTGGTGTATGGTATTTGTGTATACCGCTGTTTGACAAATAATAGTGTTTTCTTTTTATTCTCAAAATGCTACCCTGTACTTAATCGACGGTATAATATTTTGACTGTAGTATTCAGCGCTGTTGCGGCTTTAGGTAGACATCAAAGACCGCTCACCAGAGTAATTTGAAAGTTCCTGTCTTATTTACAGACTAATTACTGTAATTTTATGTTTATTTATGGAGTGACAGAGTACAAAGTCCACTAGATGTAGTTATCTAGTTTTCCTTTGTGAGACAGAATGCGAATTCATCCAAATTCATCTCCCATGGCATATTTCCATAAATATGTAGAGGCTGACATCAGAAGGCGGTTGTCGTTGAACGTGTATTCCCTTTGTGTCTATGATGTCGGAGTAAAGCTTAGATCCATTTCCAGCAAGACCACAAATAGGGATTAGTCACAGTAAGACTAAATTGAACCCAAAGCGAAATGCCTGCCTCACAAAAGCCGTAATAATAAATAAACTCGACAATCTTCAGCACAAGTTATTTCTCACCTCTCTTTTTTGTTTTGACACATGCAGGATTGTTCAGTGCACGAGGCATCTATCTGAGTTCCGTTCTTTTTGTGGTTCTAATGATCGCAGCAGTCTGTAGAGATTAGCAATAGTAGGGGGACGTCGACTCGCTGTGTCGAGATGACACTCTGTTTTGAAGCTCTTGCGCTTCTCGCCAACTCATTAGTTTAATTAAGTAATTAACGAGTGAGGTGGTGTGCTATCTGGCAAATTCTCAAAGGGATGGTTTTTGTGTTATTCCAAGTCTTGAGCCTGGCATGAACAATGCTGCGAAACAAGTAGTTGGATCCGGCAGATAAAAGGAGCCATTGGTTTGGAGCTGGAATGAGTCATACCTACAACAGGACTTCCTTCAACCCAGCGTCTCCTGTGGATGAAAGGCCTCGCGAAGCATCAAAGATGCCGTAAAGATTCTAGGCTGCTATTAGTTGAGTAATTATGAGTAAAAGGGAGGAACTCTTTGAGTGTACCATCAACACACTGTCGACTGTGTACTACTATTAAATACTATTATTTTCTGATCTGCCGCGGTTTAAATGGATGCAGATGTTTTCGTGGCACTGAAATATATGGCTTTATAGACTTTAATTGCTGTTACTTCATAAAGTGTTCTTTTAAAGTGAACATTTCACAGAGGAAAAAATGAAGTGAGTGGTTAAAGGGAGAGTTCAATCAAAAATGAACATGCTGTCATTATTTACCGTCCTTCATGTCATTTCATTCCTGTATGACTTTCTCTCTTTAGGAGTATTATTTATAGAAATGTATTGAATGGGGAATGAGGCTTTTAGAATAAAATAAAATATAATGCATTTTCCAAATCTTCATGACTGAATCGAGTCAACTTTGATTTAGTCTGATTCATTTGCGAATCATGGGTTTGAATGCTGAAGCTGTGAACTGAATCAACTGAACAGATCCGAAATCAAAACGATGCCTTTATTAATCATGCATCACTACTTTGTGCTGATGAGAAATAATTGTATTACATAAAAATACTGAATGGCTTCAGAAGACTTTTATTTATTATATTGTATTATAGCACACAAGCCATAATGAACATGATATATTTTTTAAGCTGGGAAAGATTCAGTCCTGCACTTTACTGTAATTGCATGGAAAAGAATGACGAGCCCAGTCTTCATAATTTCTCTTTAGTCTTACAGAAAGAAACTCATGGGGCTATATAAATGATGACAGATTTTTTATTTTATTTTAACTTTAGGTGAGCTATTCTTTTAAATATGCATTTAATGTGACTAAAACAGTTAAGGCTTTTCATGGGCACATTTTTAGTGTGACATAACTTCCTGTGCAGGAAAAGGAGGCAGAAGAGGAGATAAAGAGACAAAAAAACAATAGAGAGAAAAGCAGACGGGTGATAAACGATGTAGGAGTGGGAGCAGTGTGCCTTAGCTTACAATGGTAATGATGACAGCCATAAGAAGAAAAATAAAAGTGCAGTTTCATGTCACTGCACTGATTTATGAATCCTAGAGCACAGGAGGAAAGAGAAAAAGTGCCTGCATGTTTCATATAGAGATACACACACGCACACATATTGAAATTCATTGCCTGTGAGCAGTCAGGGCCTGGATCTTCTTCAAATAAACAATTATAAAAATTTGAATATTAGACTGAACTTGCCATAAGTAAGTTATTATCGCAATGCCAAATCTTTATTTTATGAAACAAGTACCGAGGAGAATGTCTCAGTGTTCTATGGACCATTTAACAAGCCCATAATGTCACTCATTTTACTGTCAAAGCTTCTATTTCTGCATGCAGGACTCACCCTTTTAGAGTTGACTCTTTTGCATATGCATTGCTTTTGTGTCACTTTTTAAAAATGCAGCTTGTATCAGCTCTTTAAGGATGAATTCTCTACCAAAACATCATTGGGTAAAGTTTAAGCTCACTATAATAAATGACAAGACCTCATTAGTCACAAAAAGGCACCTTTCTTAAATGGCAACCATTCAATATTCATCTGGCAAAAGCAAGCAACATAATCATTTTTTTATATATATTTTAGTAGATTCTTTACACACACACACACACACACACACACATATATATATATATATATATAGAGAGAGAGAGAGAGAGAGAGAGAGAGAGAGAGAGAGAGAGAGAGAGAGAGACTTACATATTGACATTACATAACATTAAATCGAATGATGGTACTAATATGTGTTATATGCTGTAGGTCATTGTCAACAGATAAAACAGACAAAATACTGTTTTAGCATGTTAAAGGAGGAGCTGAAGATTGAAGATGATCGTGTGGCCATTGTGATTGAGTAAAAGTATTAAAGTGTTGCTGCTACTTTCTGCTCATTGCTGTTATCCATTTGGGTGTCAGTACAACACAGTATTCCCTGTAGTGTTTTTCCCGCACTTTACCTCCTGTACCTCTGACGAGTCTAAACCTATTGACGGAAAACCCATGAAAGTCACTTGTCGATGTGTCATTTGCTTTTGTCCAACAATCCACAAGGTACCACCGTCCTCTCCCTCAGCCGGTGCTGTGTTCACACAAAGGAAAGACTAGTCCTTCTCTGTACACATCCTTTGCTGTCTTTCATCAATACTTCTGCCCACATGGCTATTTTCGGCCCTGCTGGGGAAGAGCAGCTATAATGATGGGGTAGAGCAGGCCACCAGCGTCGAGAAAGCATTGGGTAATTATATTGATGAAGATAATTATGACTTATTGTTGCATGCAAAAATACCCTCACAGATAATTTCCCTCCTTTTTCTGGAGAATAATCTAATCAGGACCATTTGATCCTTCCTAAAAGGCTGTGAATCATATTAGACAGTGTATGTAGCAAATGTCCTTATTTTTCTAAGTTTATTCATTCTTTTTATGAAAGAAGATGGATTCATGTGCACTGTATATCAATTACAAATAAGTAAATATGGAACTGTTTGTTGATTTCCAGTTTACAGATTGATTTTACCAAAATAAATGACCCTTAAACAGACTATTATCCCACCATTGATATGATCTCATAGAAAATCATTAACATCCCAGGCACATTACAGTAATGGATATGTTTAGCCACTTAATTATCGGTCAGCAAAGATCGAAATAAATGAAACCCAATTAGAAGGTAATCTGCTTGTAAATATAAAGATAATGATTAATCAATAACACTGATATGTTTCTGACTCTGGGGTGCAGTAATTCTCCCATAAACTGTAGAGGTATTTAAATCCATGTGGTTGAGAAAAAAACAAAAAAGAACCACGTGGCTCTATGTTCTTCTCTGGATTTCTATAGCATGTGTTAGATGGCGTTTAGAACCAAATACTTTAGTTTTTTGTTTATATCTGACTATTGGCATCCCACCTCCAGTTTCTGAGATACCTACCAGTGTGCTGGCCTCGTCTACACTGTTGGCGATGTATTTAATTAGTCACCTGCAGATAGCAAGCCTCTTGGCCGTGGGAGTATGTCTGAGCAAATTTGAACTAGCTGAAAACAGCAGTTCCGCAAGTATTGCCAACTTCTGAAAAAATCCTCCATTTTCCTGCCACGGCATGACTATATGTGTCATTCCAGCAGGCTTTGCTTTGTGAATGCGAACTGGCAGCGGAGTTTATCGTTGTGCTTGGATACCTTGCATTTGATCATGCTCATCCTCAGTCGGCGTCTGTTAAAATGTTTGTAAATGTAAGAATGTGATTCCAAACAACAGGATTTTCTACACTGTAATGCGGAGCACCCTGCTGAACTTCCCGCCTTCACCATCTGTTTTCAGTTTGTTTTACGCTATTTAATCGGTGAAAATCCCGGTAATCTGTACATTGCGTGTTTGGAGAGTTGCTTCTACATGATTAATCTGTGCTAAAACTGTGTTTTGGATATTATCTAACTTTTAATGGTTACTCTCCTTTCTAATGTGCATTATTTTCTTCACTTTCTTTTTCGGTTTAACAAAGGTTTAACACAGCTGCTTCAGTGCTTTTTTAATATTGGAAAATATTGTCTGCAAAATCAAATTAATGTCAAGCAGGAAAAACATAAAACAGGAAATCATATCATGGCGAGGACCTTCATGACTTTGTGTCATGATCAATAAGTATCTTAAAATATCAAATAGTTTGTCCTTTGTGTGACAAGGCACTCTTATCATTTATCCATTTCCCATTTCCCCCAGTCATTCTGCTTCATGTCTACTATTGATATTTATATTCATACCTTTTCATGGTATTGTTGTTCTTGTTTTCTGTCTCAAATTACCCTGAAGATTGTGTCAACAATACAATCAGCCGTGCTGCATTAGAAAAGCTGTTCTTTACAAATGAAAAGCCCTTGAGGTTATTGAGGGACGTGTTCTGTTAACAGCTCTACATACAGGAGGTAAGATGGTATGTTTCTGTCTGTCACATCACCTGTTGGACGATCTGGTCTGACACATCCTCATAATAAGGAAAGAGTTCCCCCTCTGGGGCACCTGTTGGCAGGGTTCGAAAGGAAGCAAATGGTATGATCGATGGCTGTTTATTTTCTTCCTCATTTCAGGACATGAGCTGGTGGTTTATTCCCGCTTTAATATTTGCAGTACCTTTTAGTCCTCTTCTCCTGATAAATATCTATCTTGACATTTGTTGAACCTTTTACAAATCTGCTTTCCCCCGAACACGCCAGCTTCGGGGATTAGGCAGACAAACTAAGGTACTGCTCCCAAATGACACGCGGAGCTCATTGAATTTGTAATTGAAGAGTAATTTGGCTCATGTTCAAATAAGATCAGACAGTAATTACAGATGTTGTTTGTTTAAGTGATGATAACGAGCAGTTTGGAGATGAAACCCATTAGGGTCATGTCTATCATCTGGAGCGTGTGTGGGCTTGCTTTACATTAGCCCTGAATTCACATTATCCTAAACCTGCATATTGATTGCACTTCCTGTGACTTTAAGCAAGGAACTAATCTGGCGGGCTGTAGCACGTGCTGGGTACAGAATTGGCCTGGGTACAGAATTTGGTTTGAGCAAACTTCAATGATTCTTCATTGTGATTATGTGACTCATTAAATATTAAATGAACAGAGTTCTCTACCTTACCAAATAATTTTAATTTGTCTGGTCGCAGATGCCTTTATATAGACCCGACTTCATTATGCATCTGCTTAGACAGGGATGGATGGATGGATGGGTGGAAGTAGACAGACAGACGGATTTATAGACATACAGATGAATGATAAGATGAATATAGATGGATAGATGCAGAGATCAATATATATATATATATATATATATATATATATATATATATATATATATATATATATATATATATATATATATATATATATATATATATATATATATATATATATGCATAGGTGGATAGATATTATATGGATGGATGGATAAATAGATGGATAGGTGGATATTGGGATATGAGAGAGAGAAAATAACATTTGCTAAATAGATAAAAATATGGATTTGGCAAGAAAATAAGACACTGCTAGTGGACAGAAACTAGATTAATAATGGCAGCATAAATCAAATTAGAGCAATAGTAAAGATAGAATAGTGCTTGCATTAAGCCACCAAAATGAAATTATAAGGAACCAATTAATTTAGCATTTTTGTGACTGAAAGAGTTTTACAGAGAGAAGGTAATTCATGTCAAGGAACACTAAGAAAAACAAAATAATTCCATGGTCATAGGAAGAAATAAAAAACAGCAACTTTGAAATTGAAACCTTATTCAACATTTTTTTTATTTTAATAATAATTCATACAGATTTTCTCTGTTCACTTGCCTTGGCTGTTGCGAGACAAAGTGAATTCTGATGTTTGTGCAACAGCACGTCAATTCAGTATTTGGCCTTCTAAGGAACTGGATTCAGGCTGCTCGAAATCCACAATTAACAACAAGCTTTTTGCTGACGAGGTATCTGAAAGCTCACCTCGATTTCAAGCCCTTCCTTAAACAAGGCTGTGTTCATTACCGTATCATCCACAGCAGACTTGTGTCTGCTTTATCTCTCTGATGCAGTGTCTCTGGATGCCCTCCAAGGGATCTTCCCCCACGCTGAGATACTGTTGCCTTTACAGTACCTCTAAAGTCTGAGCTGCTTTTCACATCAAGCATATTTTTTATGGTGACTACATTGAGGTTTTATATAATGACTCTCCCAGGCAGGAGGATCCATCGGGGCTGTAGGTTTGTGTTCTCAACAGGGACATTCTGATAATCATTCATGCTGCCACCATTCATTCAACCGAGAGAAGATCTTATCGATGCGCTTTTTTTAAATCTCAGCAACCCTGATAACTACAGCACTGATGAAGCAGCGACCCCCTGGCATAAGGGGAGCAGGCAAGCTGGAATCAGTCAAACATGGATGTCTTTTAGCAATTGATTTTCTGCTCCTTTGCTCCCTGTTTCTCTCAGGAGGGACAGAAACGGGGCCCCGTGAACAAATCCTAACTGAAGCTTTCACCCTCCACTCCTTTTCATGCCTCTCTTGCTCTGAAAGCTGCAGCTTGCCAAAGATTGTAGACCACAGTGCAGAAAAACTATATATCGTAGTCAAGATGTTTTTGTTAAAGGAATAGTTCACCCTACTCCCTTTTAAATAAATATATATATAATGCTGATTGATTTGACAGGTGAGTGGGCGGTAAGTGGTCACATGGTTTCATGTTTAGGACTATTTACATGTGGATTTAGCGCTGACAACATGCTCTGCTCACCTAAGACTGATGACAATATCAGGTGTTAACGTATATTTATGCTAAAACATTTTAATTAGACTTCCAAATTCATGGTCCGCCAGGCAGAGACAGAATATGTAATCAAATTTAAAAAAAAAAGTCACAGGAATAATTTATGGAAATTACTGTTCACAGACAAATGAGAGTGGTACCATGTAATTACCCAGAGGCAGGTGATCAGTATTTGCCAACAGATGATCCGATAAAGAAGGAATCTGTTCACGTGCAAAACTGAAAACTGTTCACTTACAGTACAACGGTCGCTAAAGGTGTGAGTCCCTGAATGACAGTCTTTTTTTTACAAATTAAATCGTCTTTTCTTTCTCTGTTGACAGTGTGTAGGAGGCAGGAAAAATGTGAATGAGTCTTGCCAGCTCCCAAACCAACCATAAAACTTATTGTTTTAAGTAACAATCAGCACTACACTTTAGCGCCAGCTATTTCCATGAAGCACTATGAGCAGTTCTGATGTGCCTGAGAACAAATAGAACTTACTTGATTGGGCTTGACTGATCGAGCGCAATATGGGAATAAATCTCAGAGACAATGTCTCAAACCTCACTGTGGGAGGTCTGCGAGAGTTGTGCTGTCAGTGTCTCTGAGTGATGCCGCCTGAAAAGGAGAGATTTATATGGCTGGATTCCATTAAGAATGTTTCAAGAGCCCTGCAAACACTTTACAGTGACACTAGTCAGCATTCAACAACAGATGAATTACCAATTACATCCCTAGACAATTCACATGAGAATGCATCTTGATATTCCGGAGAGAGCCATTTAAAACATGTTCTCTTCAGAGAAGTCCACTTAGGCTGAAATGGATGTTTTCACAAGCATCTGAGGGGTTTGTTATTTATTTTGTAGCTGAAGCATTTTAAGGTAAATTTTTTTCTAAAAGGACGATTGCCCTTGAGCAACCGGGAATAAAGTGCTTTACTGGAGGCCTCTATGGTAAGAGCATACTAAGATTTGAAGATGCAACCTTTTTTCTTTAATCCTTGAATGTGAAATGTGTATTTTTTATTATTATAAAAATGCTAACAAGAAATTGAAAACCATCTATATTTTTGCAGTTCCATTTGGTGCCACTAGAGGTGCAAAAATGACACACATGTAAAAAATCGAATTAAATTAATTGTTGATAATAATAATAATAATAATAATAATAATAATAATAATAATAATAATAATAATAATAATAATAATAATAATATTAATAATAATAACAATAATAATTTTACTCCATATTTTGGTGTTTTCCATTAAAAATATATAAAAATTATTTAATCAATATACATTTACTTAAGAAACAAAATAACAAGATATTAAATATTGTTTCTGAAAAACTGATCAAAATTAAATTAGATCTTGCTTAAAACAAAAAGCTAATGTTTTCCCTTTGATTTGAATTGTTTATTTTTATTTTCCAGTTTTTCATATTTGTGTCTTGTTTTAAGCATAAACTCACTTAATTTCAATACTTAAAAAAAAAAAAAAAAAAACATTTTGCTTCTTAGTATATCAAGAGTTGAGATTAGATATTGAAAAACAAGAGAAAATAAATACAAATAAGAAAGAAAATAAGTGTTTGCAGTTCAACTTTGATTATTACATCAATTCAACTACATATTAGCAGTCAAATGTTTTATACTAACATACCAAACCTGTGACTATCAAAACAAGACATAAAATGTGAACAAAGAACATTTGATTCACACGCTGTAGTTCATTACAGTCTGTCAATGATGTTCTATTAAAGTGTTTGATTGAATTAAGGAGCATTTTATTTCTGGCTCGTAGAACTGACGCACACAAGGAAAGAAAGCATTTATAATGAATATACAACTCAGGAATACGATTGATATTCATTCTCAATCATATAATTTATAATTTATAATATATATATATATATATATATATATATATATATATATATATATATATATATATATATATATATAGTTAATATAATAGCAGTGAATGGTGCCCAGTCACTGTTGAGACTTTCACTGTATATGAAATTAAACAATTTCCATTTTGGGATGAGCTGTTCTTTTAAGATTTAGATTGTGTTGTTTTTATTTTAAGTATCAGCCAAATTAATGTATCATAAGCACCAGTGATTCAACATGGATTCCCTCAAGGGATTGGAAATACTTATTAAGTAATATGACAATTTGTAATTTCCTTGACATCTAAACAAGTGATATTAGGGATAAAAAATGTGCTGTAAGCAATATTTTGTTAACTTCTGCAGGATTTAGCCACAGATTGTTTTTTACTGTTTACACAGCCTATTGTCACGGTCTGGTGTGCAAAACAAAGCGCACGCAAAAGAAGTATAATCAAAAGAGTACTTTTAATAATCCACAGGAGAGAATGGGCACAACCAAACATAAATCCAGACGAATAAGCATCAATAGCAGACAGAGGAACAATGGAGAGCACAGGCTTTAAATACTGGGGACATAATCGAGAAGAACAGAAACAGGGGTGGAGTTAATTAATCAAAAACCATGGAAACTTGATTGATTGATAATGTTTATTTCATTCATGGATATTTTTCCAACAAAACTTACTTCATCATCCTCATACATATAATTTATAAAACCATGATGAAAAGGAGGCAGGGTGAAGAATATCTTATATTTCCTGCCCCCCCTCAAAACTAACAAAACAAAACAAATCATACATGTGACACCTATATCTGTGAAATATCAGGGAAATGTCAGGGAGGTTTTTGGAGTGATACTTTTTTTTTTTTACTTTGATATAACAAGTCTTTCTCTCTGTTCCTGCATTATTCAGGCACTGTAGATCCAATCAAGATAAATAATGGAGAACGTAGGCCTGATGTCTTTGCTCTGAACTGAATCATTAGAAATTGCTAGAAGGAAAAACAATACTAATTGTAGGGTGGGAATTCCACTTAGCTAAGTACTGTTGACTTGTAAAAATTAACATAAATTTCTTGCCAGTGAAGATATCTATGAATAGTTTGTTTCTTTGTTTTACTTGATCATCTATGATAATATATAACCATATGTCTGGAAGATATATATATATATAAATAAAAATAAAAATCTGTCATGAAAAATCTGACATGAACAAATGACCCAAGCCAGAGGGATCAAATGGGCAATAGTTTTCCCATCGTTCATGCAAATTATATTGTCATGCAGTTGTCAGTGGAGGCCGGAAGTCATTTCACCAGCTCTAGCACCTTCATCTTTTTTTTTTCATCCTTCAATTTTGTTATATTTCTCCCTTTTCTCATCTTCCTGTTCTTCTGTCTTGGGGTCCTGACTGTTACACTGCTATTTAATGGTTCAGGAAATCGGATTGCAGAGGCCTTAGACCTGTTATCTTTCACCTCTGGCCCCTCAAAAATGCCACATATCTCAGCATTTTTCTACTGCGCCGTCTCTCTCCTCATCAGCCCATACAATATCCAATACAATGTGCTTGGTTAATTATGACACACTGACATCCTCCCTTTATATTTTGCAGAGTGATAAAAAAACAATGATAATGGCAAAAAAAAAAAAAAAAAAAAACCTTCAACTGAGAAGTCTAGAGACAGCAATGGACACGGGGGGCTGGTGAATGTCCACTTGCAGAATAACTGCATTTGAAATTAATATAAAAATTTCTCTCTTTTATAGTTTCTTAACCCCTGAATGAGCACAACCAAAAAAAAACAAAAAAACAAAAAAAAAACATAATAGCTGTTCAAAGTTCCTTTGGGGCTATATTATTATATTTTTATTTTTTATTATGAGCCACTACTAAATTGTTTATATTCCCATAATGTAGAAAACCTAATATAAAAATTATAAATAAAATAATAATAATAATAATTAAAATTTCATATGGTAACCATAGACACGAATGTAGTAAACATTACTGTTAGCCACTACTGTCATCAAATATGTTTACATTTTATGTAAGATATTATATGTATATTTTATATTATTAATGTAAAATATATGTTTAAAAAATGTATGAACTAATTTGCACTAATTATTTGTTTGTTAATGCAGCACCCAAGTGCTTCAATGAGTGCCAAATATATATATATCACGACACAAAATGTGTCGAGAGGCCCATTAAAGTGTTAATTATGCCATTCTTCATTATGGGAAAAAATAATAATCGTTTAATTACTCTGTCTCTGGCTTCTGCTCTGACCACCTTCGCACCACAACATTTCAATACACGCAAAAGAGAAAGATAGCAAGAAAGAAAATGAGAGAGAACAATTGTGTGTCTGTGTGCAGGCCAGGGACAAAGCATACTCCAGATTGCTTTGAGGACGGCTAAGAGAAACAGGCATTTTGTTATGAGAGGATCATTTTTGAGAATGAAAACAGAACTTGATTGCGAAGTGTACAATGTTTCTCTTTGAAAGAGGACCACTCTGTAGTGCAGACAGATTGCTGGTTAACGTGTCGCATTCAAGTGCAGTGCAGTGCAGCTCGTACCGCAGTGGCATTTACAACTGTAATAATCAAGCAGCACTAAAGCGCTCCACTGTATTCTTCTGGCCCTTCCTCCACCTGCTGTTTCTAATTTCTGCCATGGCAAGCAGTGGTCACATTTGCATGAAATTGACTTGTGTAAATAACCATAAAACATTCATGCAACCCCCCCCCCCCACACACACACACACACAAAAAAAACAGCAACACTTCTATTGTATCCGTACCATCACTCTCACATTCATCTAGGAAGTCCATTAAAAATTTCACATTATTCCTTCTGTGGGCACACTGAGTGTGGCGGCGGTTGCAGATTATATGAGGGATGCATATAAATCACTGAGGAATGGAGACGGATGGAGATGAAGAGTGTAGTGGATTCATTCCACCGTCCGTTTGCTGTATCTCATTCCATAGCTGTTTCTGCCAACTTCGACATCTTTCTAATGGCATTAGACCCATCTGTGTACCACCCCCCGCCAGCCATTTTTAGCCATGGAGGACGTTTCGGTTTGCTAGTGAAAAGAAGAACAGCCTTAAAACAGCTTCAAACTCAGTTCAAATTGGTATGGATGGAGATTATATTGAGTAGAGAATCTACTCCTGCCTTGGTGGAACTTCTGGTTGGTAAATTTAAAGTGAATAGGCCCAGCGTGGGACGGCCCATTACTTTAATTTTTGTGTATATCTAGTTTGCAGTTATTGAAGGCCAGACAGGTATTCCCATGTGCACCTGTGCTTTAATCGATCGAGAATCAAAGCTCAAGCTACTTAAAGTAGAAAATGGTACGTGTGGAGCATCAAAGTAGCTGGACCTTTGACTGGTCCATTCTTCAGGGAATTAGGAGCCGCCCAAGAAGAGCTGTCTGAATGGCATGTAAAGTGATCAATCATAGTTTGTATTATTCATGTTGTTTAGGAGTGGGGCAGTCTGAGATAGATTGCGTAACAATAACAGTCACAGTATGGCATGTATTAATATAAAGAGTTGAAATTAGTTCAGTAAATGTTAAAACCATTACATTTATTCATTTAGCTGATGCTTTTATCCAAAGCGACTTACAATTGCTATATATGTCAGAGGTCACATGCCTCTGGAGCAACTAGGGGTTTAGTGTCTCGCTCAGGGATACATTGGTGTCTCACATAGGATTCGAACCCAGGTCTCTCACACCAAAGGCATGTGTCTTATCCACTATGCCAACACCACCCGATTATACACTACTGTTTATAAAGATTCTTAAAAAATAAAATGCAAATAAAAATACCTAATGCTCACCAAGGCCAACAAGAAAAAAACATTTCTATTTGAATATATCTAAAAACTGAATTTTTTCCTCTGATGTCAAAGCTGAATTTCCAACAGTTCTTACTCCAGTCTTCATTGTCACATGATCCTTCAGATTATTATTATATTTTTAGATTATTATCAATGTTGAAAACATTTGTTACCTCATATTTTTGTTGAAACCATTATTTTATAGGATTATTTTATGAATAGAAAGAATTTGATGAATTACTGTTACAATGTACATACATTTACTGTCACTTTTTATAAATGTATTGTCTTTGCTAAATAAACGTATTAGTTTCTTTAAAAAAAGAAAAAAAAGAAAGAAAGTATATATTTTAATAATTTCCACAAATAAATGTGTTCATTAAAGTTGCAAAATGCAAAAGTTGGACAATCTAGTTGTCTTGTTAAGCAGGCTGAAGGTCCTCAGTTTTGTGATGACTAGTTTTGTTGAGTGAATCGTGACTATTTGGTCTATTTATATGTTGCAAAACTCTCAGTTGCCCTTTTGAAGGCCTGCACAGCTTGCTGTTAAGCAAAGAGAACATCTCGGAAAGGTAGAAAATGTGAAAGGTGGAATTACAAAGCCTCGTCATGTGTCCTCTTCACAGAAAAAGGACAAATTCCTATAGGCAGTATCCAACAAGGCAGTGATGAAGACCCTGTTAAAAAAAGTGAAGTACTGCACCCTGTTTTTGTCTGACAGGAGAAAGGCAAAGTTTGCTCTGGCAGGAAATTCTCTCTATATACAAAGAAGAGGAGAGAAGCTAAAGTCAAGGTCTGCAGATCTGATCTGAGTGTGACATTAAAGTCAAACAAAGGGATTTTGAGAGAGGGGACATGCATGTGTCGGGCTCTGACTGCTGGAAAGGCTCTCCAGGATGGGTTTTGAAGTCTAATTCACCTCCCTGCACTGAAGCAGGATGAAAGATGAGTGGATAATTCTATTCCAAAACCCTGCACAAACCACTTGATGGGACTCACTTTATAGTAAAAAACAAAAACAATAAAAACATGGATTTGGTCTTATATATTAATCATTATGTTCAAGTTGTGTATTTATGTGCACAAAGGTTCTCCCACACAATTACCAGCCTCATTTAATGATCATAAATCCATATTATTCAAACCGAGGGTGCACATGCCCGCATGTAGTTTGGATGAAAATGCACGCCACATTTACTAGTACAGCCATTTGTCACTCTGTGCAAACGTGTCCCCGTGCTCACGACTGAGATATCTGAGCAAAGCCAAGTCAAGTATGCCATCCAGATAACACTTGATCCACATACGCAGACCTAGACCATGAGTTTTTAAATGTTCTGATACCAAGGTCCCTCAAATATGATGATTTTCGGTACCATGTATACAGTTTCTACAGATTTATTGATGAATAATGAATAAAATTAATAAAAAATAAAATTATTCCACAGTATACGAAGAAGCAGAATATATTTTATTGTGCAGCATTCCTAGTTGTACACCTCTGTCAGTATACAATCAGCATAATAATTGAGTATGAAAGAACAGCTGTCAAAGGCCTTATATAAATCATTTTCTAAACTACTAGACTGCATATATATATATATATATATATATATATATATATATATATATGAACGAGTACATCATCATCGCATCCTATTAGCCTCTGACACACTCTGTCCATCATTCCTCTGAGAATAAAGCAAATTCCTGTACACCTGCTATTTCAATATCATATTTTATGCTTTGAATGCTGGTTTTGTCAATACTCAAGGAAAACCTAATTACAGGTGTAAAGAGTCACATTAGCAAAGCTGGCTGTGTAATTATAACTTTTTTTTTTTTTTGCTTTGTGTTTGCTCTAAACTTATAAAACATCTCTTTGATAAACATAATGCAGAGCATCTGATAGTTGTTGGGCAGATTCCATTTCATCGGTTGCTGTCATTGCTGTACAGCACATTATTCTTTAAGGTCAAGAAGTCAAAATACATTCTGTATGCTCTGATTTTTTTTTTTTTTTTTTTTTTGTATCAGTGTAAAAAAAATACCACAAGCTGCGCCTCCATGTTGTTTGATTGTCGAACTTGAGTACAGGATCAAGCTACAGACAAAAACTAAATTTTGGTTCTAATTTGAGGTTTTCAAAAAAAAAAAAAAAAAAAAAAAAAGGTTAAAAAAATTCATTGAGGCCTGGTATATAGCAATGCTCCAAATAGTAATTAAATATCTAAAATGATCTTAATTTGTATGTTTTCTGAGAGATCTACCTTTTTCTTTTCTCACTTCTTGATGACTAAAGCTTCCCTTCAGCACAAGTTTGCTATAGTTATAAAGCACATAATTCCAGCTTTGTGAATATTCATTGTGAGTTCTTGATGGCATGATTCAGTGAAATGTGATGTGAAGAAGTTGAGGAAAAGATGCAATGATTATAGATGATTTTGCTTTGGAACCTTTGGAAAACTTGAACTCGATTTTTCTCAAAATTGAAGTCTATTGCTGATTCTATTGACTTCAAACAGGTGTAGCTCTCTCTCTCTCTCTCTCTCTCTCTCTCTCTCTTTTTTTTTTTTTTTTTTTTTTGGTGGATTCCCATAAATCATACACCATTTTGAATTTTTTTTTTATTTTTTATTTTTTTTTATGGAGATTGTGAAAATAAAAATAACTAATTTTTGAAAACCTGTAGGCTATTTCAGCATATGACTTTATTAATATTAGCATTTTTATTAGCATGCCAATCTCTCATATTGCTCACCTGTTGATTTGAACCCTATTTGTTGCAGGAGCTTGCACAAGCATACTTTTCAAGTTAATTGTATTTTAAAAATAGATTTAAAAAAGTAGTCTCACGCAATAACAAGTCTCACCAAAACACACACATGGTATTTGTGAAGCTCTAATGCTGTAAAAATGTGCTTCAGTTGATGAGAGAGACCCATAATATGAAACAGACTGGACTAGTGCTGGATTTTATGTATGGTTAGTGTTTTTTCGCATTTACTCAGGATGCAAAATTATACTCTCATTATGCCCAGTTGCTGTTTGTGCTGTAATTACAATTTTTGCTTTTGTATTCCGAGAGACCTGTTGAAGGCCATTACTGAGAGTGTCTCACTGTGTTGTACTGCTTTAACACTGCAAGTACCTGACAGGGAAAAAATAATTGAGAGAAAAGAAAGAAGCAAAAGAATCTCACATCATGAAACTGACGAAAAATGGCAGGGCCAAGACAGGGTCACTTGTGAATAGAGGTTCTTTTCTTTCTCTGGTTTTATTCACACTGCATGACGTTTCCATTATTAGAAAGTGTGGCAAAGTCATGATGTCCTTTGATAAACACAGAGCAGAAGCATATGAAATTGTGCAATAGGGGACTTCTCCCTCCCGTTGCAGTTGGCATTTGGTTTTGGAGTTTTCCACCCCACATCCCCTCAGTCCAAATGAAGGATAGGTGCACAGTCAAACCCTGGCGGATGAGGAAAGGTGTGGGGGGGATTTATCAGCTTGATTGTGGAGAGTGATGGAGAGGTTGTGCTGTGGCAATCTTTAACTGTACAATTACTCAAGCGGATATGCCATCACTAGCCTTATCTTCAAACAAGCAGCTTTGATCGATCATCTTGCAGATAGAAATGAGAAAAAATAAATATTTCCCTCCGGCGGGCGGAGAAAGCACCATTTGTAAATCGCTCTGCCACAGGTAAGCCCAGGTGACGGCGCACAGCTGCGGAGTGAGATATCGATGCTTGCATGTCCAAAATCACCATATACTGTATGTATATACAAAACCTGCTTACTGTACATAATACTCTCCTTTGCCCTTTTCCTCCGACTTCTGGCTTGAATCGCAAGTGTCAAATGTAGTTAGCGAGGAATTAACATGGATCACACAAATTGGACATTATATGGAAAAGAGAGCTGTTAAACCAGCAGAGGAGGATTTTGGCAGTAGAGTCAGTTTAGCGGGTTGAGAAAGCTGTGTGATTTCATTTGACAAATTAGCTCTTTCCCACAACAAGAAACATTCCCAAGCCTCTGCTTCCCTCACGAACCCACTATCGATCTGAAACCTTTTAGGACTGTAATTAGTCTTGGATTAAAATCCACCTCTTGGGGGCTGCATGTGTTAGCGGCCCACCTGTAACACATCATACGACTTTCCCTAGATATTTACAGTCATCATTACTCATTTGCTTTCATTAGTATTTTAGAATGTGAGTATAGGCTTAAAATAAAACAAATACACATACACAGTAAAGGCTAATAGAAAGCTAGCACCCTTTCTGCAGCTCCCATCTAGCCTGGCTCTCTTCTGTTCTTCAACCATTGGGAGAGGATCAAGGTCAATGTTTCATTGTAATAGCAAATTTCAGCACCTCGCTAAACGGCCTGGAGGGCATTGGTTGATGGCAGCATGTGTTCGACTGGGAGAAGTAATTTTGCAAGGCCAATTTATGTTCTGCTTTGTCGTTAGAAATGGCTAGTGAAGGTGGGACCAGTCTGATCTTGAGATAAATGATAAAACTGGGAAATGGTCATTCCTGCTCATTCACCAGTTGATCATTATGTTCTCATCTAAACTGTTTAGTCGAACACAGTTTCAAGAACAATGATATACAATCCAACATCACTGTGACATTTCACTATTTGTTTCATTTAACTTGTCTGTGCTTGTGTCCTGGGGATTTATGGTATTACATTCTATTATGGATTTTTCAGTGACTCTTTATGCAGGTTCAACCTGTTCATTCAAAACAATGATTTAATTCTTGGATTCAACAGGTAATTTGCTGAATTTGCATACTAGCATACTACTAGCGTACTACTTTTACTATTTTTACCATACTTTAACATAAAATGAATAAAAAGAGCATTATGTTTGTATGTAGTTCTGAATTCAGCAATTGAAATCAAATGATTAATCATTTAAACTGATGGTTAAAGCACTGATTCATTCACGAGGAAAACAAATTACTGTTTGTACGAGCAAATCTTTAAGTCATTCTTTTAACTGGATTGTTCAGAGCACGAATGCAGTTCATACATTGATTCATTCAGAACCAATCTAGTAATTGTCCTTATGAGTGAGTCATTGAATCATTCATTCAGCCAACTGTTTAAAAAAACACTAGTTCATTCATGAACGGAATCAAATGACTGTCTTTATGAGCGAGTCTTTGAATCATTCACTATATGGATTCAGTTGGAATTATTTTGTTTGCAGGAGCAACAATACACAAAGTAACGGACAATTGAATATTAACTTGTTTGCGGAGTATACTTTTTCGGATAAAAGCACTATCATAGGCATCTATGGATAAATCACATGAAGCATTGTTCATGTACTGTGTGTGACATTAGATAAAACCTCCTTATGCTTGATTAAGTTATAAGGTCAAGGCCCTGTCTTAGAAACATAGGTCCAATCAACAGTCTAGTTACTTCAAAGACACACACACACACACAAAAAACACTTTGCATTCTAAGCAAGACAACAGAAACATAGAAAGCAGTGTCACCATAAAACTCTCTCTTTATTTACCTCTTTTCTCCGCAGGTCTCTCTTTCTGCTTCACTCATTGCAGCACATTTACTCCTGTCTTTTTTTTCCCTCTCTGCCTCTGATGTCTATTATTTCTCATTTTCCTTGTCTTAATATTTGCCTCCACTGAGAACAGATGGTTTTTTGTTCCAGATGAAAAGACAGGAGAGTCTCATTCCTCGTTTTTCTACTGCGTTGATGTGAAGATCCGTCAGAGGAAATGTAGGGAAGGAACAACAGTGAAGAAAAAGAGAGTGAATAGGAGAATTAGAGTAAGGGATTTGAGTTTTTACCTTTTCCTAAAGTTGTAATGGTTATGCCTGAGGTCTTGGTCATCACATTAGGGCTTGAAATATACACTTCTTGGCCAAAAGTATGTGGGCACTTTTTAATTAACAGGTTTGGCTTTTTTCAGCTTCACAATTACTAACAGAAGCATAATTATATATACGCAAAAATCACGGTTCGGTACGTAGCTCGGTTTTAAAGTCACGATTTGGTTCATTTTCGGTACAGTAATAGAAAGAAATGTAAACATTAAACTGCAGGTAATACATGTACCGTTACACCCCTAATATATATATATATATATATATATATATATATATATATATATATATATATATATATATATATATATATATATATATATATATATATATTTTTTTTTTTTTTTCTTATATTATATAAATATATATAACACAAGTAAGAAGTGAACATATTTATTATATAAATGATTTGATTAAAAAAATACTTATGTAGCTTTTTGTCACAAATAGAGTAAAGAAACATGGACATGAGATATTTTATTTCACATTTAGCATAATTTAAAGGAAGTCATAAGCTCTTCAAAGAAAAGATGTATTGTGTAGTTAAATGCTCAAGTTTACCCTCTTGAACTGAGTGCTGTTGAACCAAAAAAATGTAATATATAAAAAATCCAAGCTTTTGCTGAAATATACTATTTATTGAAGCATATATATTTTTAAAGAATAACAGAGAAGGAAAATGACCTCCCAAAGGTCATTTCATAATTTGCACCCTGCGTGCTCGAAAACAATAATGCTAAAAATTATTTAGCATTTTGAGTACTGTATGTATTTTCTTCTCTTAAAACTTTTTATCAGCCTATTTAATGAACCATTAAGGGCACCTCAAAATTATTAATGCACACAGTGGACTATATTTTCATACATGTTCTTCCATGAGCAAATATCACTACGGATGTTTAAATTAATGAGCACAAGTAAAAGGAGGGACTGTCAGTGTGAGGAACGTTTCGACATGAGTGCAGCACAACATCATCAAGCAAGCAAGTCATTTGTTTTTCGTGCCTGTGAGAAACAGAGAAGTCAAAGTGATAAGGAGTTGTCTTTTTTTCCCAACCTCTAGCCTTAGAATTGAATTAGCATTTCCATGGCAACCGCAGAAGTCTCTCTCTCCCCCTCCATCTCTCATTCCCTCATGCTCTCGTCCTTTCTCTCTCCAAGGTAAATTCCTTAAATGTTTCCCCTTTTCTTTTACAACTGATTTGTTTAGATGCTCTTTTTGTTCTACAGTGTCGGGTCTGATGCTTCAGCATTCTAACAGGATGAGCTGTGGATGTCTTTGTAAGGGAATGAGGGTGAACGGCGATTGCCAGCAGAGAATCAGGTTGCCATTTGTCACTGCTGAGAGCCGAGGGTGACATTCCTTATGATGTGGAAAAAGACACATTCCCCGTGACCACAATGTCTCCAGCGCTGCCCTGAGGTCTTGTCATATAGTCCTTGACGTTTCATTGATAAAAGCAAAAGGCAAAAACAACATCTGCTTCCTTATACTGCAAAATTATTCATTATGCCATGTTTTGTCATAAATATGCATGCTGTCGGCCGAGTATAAGTCATAGCTGCTGCACAATAGCCAAATGTATGTGGCAAACCGCTCTTCATGGCAATGATCCTTTTAATGTTGCTGTTGAGTTAAATCATTTAAAAAAAAAAAAAAAAAAAGGTCTCACTCTCTCCTTTCCATCTCGCCCCTATAGACATGCATGCAAATTGGCTCTAGCTGTGAGTTGCATCAGAATATCGTGAGGGAATGATCTGCTCTTCATTTTAACAATAATGTAAGTGCATCTCAGCACTCCAGCTGACAAGAGATGCCGGGACAGATACGTATGATAATACTGGCAGAAATTCTGCCTGACCGCGTCAGAATGAGCAACGCATGACGGTTATTCCCTTCTTGATTACAACCCATCACCGAAGCTACTGTAGACTCATTCTGTGTCAGTTTAACATAATGCATGAGGCTGTGCACATAAATCCACATAAATGTGTCCGAGCCTTGTTTTGCTGTCTGCTCTGATTGTGTTGTTCTTCTGCTGTTTGTCATGTTAAAGATTCTATTTTAGTAACAGTGGGACACCCATTTTCTCATCAATAATTCCGTCTTTTTCCATTAAAATCACATTGTCTCTTGTTTTTCTCAGGGAACTGATGTATTTTGACACTAGAAAGCCAGTTTAGGTTGGGCGAAAACATGCGCCTTTTTTCATAAATCCTTAAATTGTACTATGATTCTTGCTTCGCCTTCCAAGAAATACCCTCTGCTTCATCTTGCATTTAACACAGATGTGTAATTTTTGCCTTAAGAGTTTTTCTTTCTATTCTTGATTGGTTGCATGCTGGCTTAGCTGGACATCTTTCGGAAGCTCGGGGGTGGAAGGCAACCAGGGCCGGATAATGAAGAGAGAACATCAGAAACTCCAGAGACTTGTGTATTTATTATTTTATATTATATATAGGTTTCTGTGTTTTTGTTCTCGAGTCGTACTGTTCTGCTATGAACTTCAATCGGAGCACTATAATCTCTTTTTCATCATAATTGCTACTTAATTAAATACTAGCGCTCGTGTGCCCGGGAGCCCTTAGCGGAAGCCTAGCTTGTACAAACTGCTCTCCAAGCATGGGCACTGGGAAGCTGCCAGTCGCCAAATTGGATCACAGGCTCTTTTTAAATTGGAATCGGTGTTGAAGTATCAGAGAGATTGGATTGCTGACAGTGAGCAGAATTAAGGCATTAAATGTAGCATCAATCCAGGTTCGATATGGGGCACGGTGGACACTGAGAGGAATGGCCCTGAAATAGGAAGAGTGAGAAAGGGCTAACTGGCAAAGTCCAAACTCTTTTTGGTCTGTTCATGCATATCCTCCGCAGCAAGTTCTCTGCTGTTTCTCTGCATGTCTCAGACCACCAGAACAATACTAAACATATCTGCAGGTTTGAAGAATTAAGTGACCAATTCACTTCAGTCATGCTACACGAGCAGAATGGAATTGATGTGCAAATCTACAAACCATTCTTACATAAATTGTCTCATTCGATTCAATGTGCCAATTTCCCCCCAAAAAAAACAACAACACAAAAAAAAAACTAAATAAATATATAAAATGCTTTCACAGATGATTTAATTTGTTCTTATTTTTATGAATGAGGCCCAAGTCAAGACTTTAATTCCTTACATTATATAACAGCTGGTCAAAAATTCTGAAATATAAAGGCATTATAAAAGAATTTGCCATATTACAACCTACGCCGGATACATTGTCTTATTGCATCATGCCAGTTTTTCATTATTCTTTCTTTTCTACATCCAAATTAAATGATAAAAATGTTTTTAGATGATAATGCAATCAACAGCATATAACAGCAGTGTAAGAATCAGCTTGAATCCATCAATATGACTCACAGAGTCTAAAACCAGCCAGATACATCCCACACCCGCAAAAACAGATTATTTCTGTTTTACATAATCATTAAGAACATTTTCAAGTGCACTTGATAAGCTATGTTGTGGGGTAAAGACTTGTCCCTGATCAGCTCCGGCGCTAGATTAGATGAGTTTTAAGGGGATGAAATGGTGGTTGTGAGGGTTAATGTGGGATAGAGATTAAACAGTGTGGACCTTTATCTTGTATTATACCATGCATGTCTTTTATAGCGCCTGGAAGACCACTCATGGCATTTTCAGAAGGTGATAGAAGTCTGAAATTAAATTGATAAAATAGTCATCATTTACTCATCCCCGTGTAGTTCCAAAACTATAGGACTTACTTTTTTTTTCTGTATAACACAAAGAAAGATGTTTAGAAAAAAAAATAGTTTGTGTTCTGCAGGAGAAAGAACCTCTGGTTTGGCAGCTGGAGCATTTTTCTCCATTGATGGCCATTTGTACCTGACTAGGAACATCTAATAGGGCCAATTTTGATGTCGTGTTAACTCAAAGTATGGTTAAGGGACCATTTTGTCCCTCTTTAGAGAGGCCTATTTTGTTGTTAAGAGAGACTTCACACTGCCTTGTTAGTCTTTTTGCAGTTCAGCTGATATTGAGTGTTTGAACAGTATTGTACATGAAGGTGGCTTGTGCAAATATTCAGCTGTTCCGACAACTAATATCTGTGCACATAGACATTTTTCTGTTGTTTTTTTTATTTTTTATTTTTATTCTCGCACTTTTTATTCAGTTGTTGGAATCCAAGTATCCAAATAGAGGCCTGTTTTTTATTCTGACAGCATCAGTCACACATTACATCTCTTGTACACTCTTCACATGGATTTAGACGTTTGAGACAGTGCTGGATGTGTGTGTGTGTGTGTCTGTTATGATCACTGTGTATGGTGTCGCTAGAGGTTTCAGAGTATTTTTCTGAGGCTCAGATTAGTTGTCAGTCTGGAGCTGGATAACTCTTCCCATCCTCCACTGGGAGTTAGCCCTGTCTGCGCTGTCCTTAGTCACTTCGTGATCACAAGCTGCGATCGAATAGCTCACGGGAGAGACAGAAAAGATCATTAAAACTAGGACTGTAAGAGAAATGTGTAGGAAAATAAAAAGAGAGAAAAGACTATTGAGCACAGGGGATTCTGGGTTCTCCATCATAATAGCAGGAATTGTCTGGGATGCAGTGGTGTTTTCTGTAGTTAATTACCTTTGGCTTAGACAAATAATGAGCAGCAATCAATGCCAACAGGAAACAGTCTCTGCTCACTGTACTTGAATCAGTGCCCTGAACGCTTTGCGGTTTGTTAAAAAGAAGACAAAGCAATCTAACGCATCGATCCGAATACAGGAGATGTGCCAAACCTACCTTTAACAACTTAAAGTGGTGGAATGGAAGAAAAAATACAGTTTTAGTGTAGACAGTGTTTTCCACACACAGGTGTTTCTTGGAATAAAACACTGAATTGAGACATTTAAGCTGAACTATTGATGCATTTTGACATTCTGTGGTGGAATGAAGGTAAAAGATGTCTAGCATGAACTGTTGTGCCAATCAATGCTGGTACAGGTGCAGTTATTCAGAATGTCAAGAAGAATGTCATAAAAAAACTATTTTTTATGCTGTAGTGGATTTTAAATGTAACTTCAAAAATGTAAATAAATACAGTTGCACGAAGGAAGCCAGTTTTAGCCTCATAGTAAAAAAATAAAAATATATATTTTTTAAATGTATTTATGCTTAAATGTGACTTTATATATTGAAGTAGAATCTCACACAATGCAACTTTATATCTTAGATTTTGCTTTATTTATTGCTTTATAAATTCTTCGATTGAAAATTTAGATTTATACAGCTTTCAACTGATTGATGGTTTATTAGGATCGGACAATATTTGCCCACGATACAACTATTTGAACATCTGGAATCTGAGGGTATAAAAAAAAAAAAAGAAATCTGGATTTTAAAATCTAACTTGCCTTTAAATTTGTTCAAATGAATTCTTAATAATTCATATAACTAATAAAAAAAAATGTTTTTTTATATCTTTACGGTAAGAAATTTACAAAATATCTTCATGGAACATAATCTTTACTTAATAACCTAATGATTTTCTGGAAAATCTATAATTTTGACCCATACAATATTTTCTTGCCTATTGCTAAAAATATACCCCTGCGACTTAAGACTGGTTTCGTGGTCCAGGGTCTCATATTATTATTGTATTAATCAAATATTAAAATATGATCTGAAGAATATTTTGTTATTTTATATTAATACATTATAAAACACCACAAACATTTATAACATTATTATTGTTTTTTATGTTAATTATCTAAAATATTTATTAATATTTATTGTTATAAAGTATTCTACAATACCAGGTGGAAATGGTGTGTCGCGACTGACTAGCTGTATTTGGATTAATACAAGGAGGTCAATTTCATTTTTTTGTTTCAAGAGAGTTATATAGAGTTATGACTCTGTATCTTCTGATTGACTTGATATCTTTACTTTTTCTCTGTCATTATCTACCCATGTTGCTTGAGCATCAAAGCTTGTTACGATTAATAAGCATGATGAACATTGGCTGTCATTTTTTGTTGTGCTTCTCATGGCATTGTATTTCCTTTTCAAATCCTAATTTTTCACATTTTGCTTGTGTTTACTAACCCTCAGTGGCTAGTGATGTTATTGCAATCCCAAAGGGCCATTTTTCTGTGCATGCATGAGCATGTGTTGAAGCGTGTGTGTTTGTGCGTGGACACGTCAAGTCAAGTCACCTTTATTTATATAGCGCTTTTAACAATACAGATTGTGTCAAAGCACTTTACAGCATTAAATAGGAAAATAGTGTGTCTTTAATGGAAAATGACAACAGTAAACACAACATTTTCTGTTAAAGGCAGTTCATCATTGAATTCAGTGATGTCATCATCCAGCTCTGTTCAGTTTAAATAGTATCTGTGCAATCAAGTTGACGATATTGCTGGATATAAAGTGTTCTAGAACCAGAGGTGACGGCGGCAAGGAACCAAAACTCCATCGGTGACAGAACAGAGAAAAAACCTTGGGAGAAAACAAGCTCAACTGTTTGGTTACTGAGCGAGAAGAACTTTTTTTTTTTTTTTTTTTGTGGAAACTTTTGTTATACATTATGCATGTATTTATGTATGTATGTGTTTATTTAGTTTCTTTTTTTATTTATTTTTTGCATGATTTAAAAGAACATTTATTTGAAATATAAATCTTTTGTTACATTATAAATGTATTTTACTGTCAAATGCCACTTACACTTACTGTCAATTTAAAAAGGTATTTTTAATGGACATTTAAAAAAGTACAGTCGAAAACTCGATCAAATCCAGATTAAATTAAAGGTTTTATTAAACTTCCGGAAGCACCTGCCAATCAGAATGGAACCAGAGATTTGTGGGCGATCCGTAGGCTGAGGTTCAAGCTAGAAGAGCCTAAACAGAAGAAAGCAGATACAAAAACAGTAAATCTGCCATTTTTTTTTGGTGAGAGAAGAGAATAATGTGAAACAGACAGCTGCAGGAACAGTAGATGACAGTAGAAAGCCGATGGGTCAAGGTTCTGCATATTTGGTGAGATGTATACGTTTTCATTCAGCCCACCATATACCGTTGACCTGTTTGGAAATCTTGGATGAAGTCTCAGACTGTCTCTCTTTCGTTCAATGCGAACACTCAGGATTGCCTTTCTTTTGGTCCGACACAAACACTCAACCCTTAAATAGAGTCACATCTGCACACATGCTCTTTGTGCATCTCAAAAACCACTCCGATGTGTTGGATGAGTGGGCTGAATGCTCAGCGGCATTGAGGTACACAGTAAGCTGCAGCTCATTCTCCTCTAGAGAACATTGCATTCTGAAAAATAGAGAGTGAGAGAGCGCCGCTATCCTCACAACAACCTGACCTCACAGTTACCCTGTTCCAGTGATCATAGTAATGTCTACAGTGAGGGTAATGGAAACATGGTTTGATAGTGCATGATCACAGCACTGCTGTGTTTATCAGAGAGTAAACAGGACAATGGTTGGTTTCTCCAGAAGATGAAAAAGAGTTTTGATAGTTGTTTTCAGTTTGAAACGATGAGAGGGACAGATCATTCCAAACTGCTTCCTTTTCTTTCCTACCTTACTGGACGACCATCTGGCATGGACATACCATAATGCAATCGCTCTTTTTCGACTCCCTATCAGCATTTCTTTCTTCACCTTTCTCATTTCCTTCTGCTCTTTTCAACGTTTCTCATCTTCTGATCTGAATCTTTTTTTTCTGTCACATCCTCCTTTCAAGCGTTCTGTTTTCTGTATTTGTCCTTCACACACATGCACACACACAGATAGTCTCTTTTGTACACACACACATTCATATCTTTCCAACTGAGTCTGGCTGCAGAGCTGCACTCTCAGCTCACATGCACCTTTGTTATGTCAAATAAGCTCTGAGCCAGGAAATGGGGAAAATATGGAGTGATTATTTGCACCGGGTGTAAATAGCACCACCCACGCAGCATGGATATTTGCACCCCAATAGCCTGGTGAAACTAGACAAAATTATGAAAAATGCCATTTAGATTTCGGAGAAGTGGCCTGGTGGGTGCAGCATGCACTGGTGTTTTTACTGAGATGACATGCAGTTCTAATGTGGCTTGTGACATTTTCCAAACAGAGACTATTCACCCTATTGTTTCTTGTCTCAACTCTCAGTATATTTGTTCAGAAAAGCAGATAGCTCAAAAGTGAAATAGAAAAATACAAAACTCTTTACTATCATTTTAGTAATAACAGTAAAGGTTAATATAGCCTACTAAAATATGCACACTATTTCACTCAATGTAGTATCACACAAATAATAGTGCTGATGTTCTCTATATCAGTGATATTCATACCAACACTATGAAGATCTTGTTTTTTTTTTTTGCAATATCAGTTTAGTAAACAACAAGGTAAAAGTGAAAAGAAGACTATTTTAGACAAAATATAGTGCCACTTACTTCATCTATTTTTGCTGTTGCATATCCAAGCCACACACATTATTGGACTTTCGTTTATGAAAGAATCAGTGAATGGATTGTTTGAGTGAATCATTTAGTGACTCACTCATAAAGACTCAAAGAGTCACTCTTAAAAACAGCCATTTATCGCCACTTACAGATGTAACTTGCAGAATGTATATATATATATATATATATATATGTGTGTGTGTGTGTGTGTGTGTGTGTGTGTGTGTGTGTGTGTATTTGTGTGTGTCTGTGCTTGTATTTATATATAGTAGCAGATTTTACCTATGACATTTTGTCAGATACTATTTATTCTAGCACAATGCATGAACTATTATATGATTATATAATACTATTTAATGCAATTATTTAAAATATTATTTACAAAAACAATAAAATATGTATTTCTTTGGAAAATGTGTGCTTTTAATATTTTTAATATTTTATATATTTTTTATATAAGTTTATAGACCATATTTGAATTTGTATATATAAATGGTATCTGTATACCTTTATATATATATATATATATATATATATATATATATATATATATATATATATATATATATATATATATATATATATATATATATATATATGAAATATGATATAATATTATAACATTCTGCTATAACATAATGAATAATTATTTGTTAGTATAATATTATTCATTATGTTAAAGAAGTATGTTATAATACTAGATAATGTTTCATTGTTGCATGTACTGTATTGGAAGACAAGATGTAAATATCTATTCATAGTCAATCTACAATATAAATCGCATCTGCCAGAGTTTTACACAAATTATGTTCAATAATTGTCCTATATATAACATTCTCTCCTTTATAAGGGATAAAAAGTGCAGAGCGACAGCTTCAGAGCTGCTTGCAGTGAGGAGCTCTCAGCTTGCGGGTTTGAGACCCATGTGTGAAGGTAATGGACTAATAGACTCAGATCAGATGGTGCTTTGATGAGTGCTGTGGTGGACAGAGTGGTGATGTCACCTCCTGTTTTGTGTCGGAGATGGACATGCTGTAGAGGTTTCAGACGAATCAGCACTGAGCTGCAGGATGGCATGCTGCCAGAGAGAAGACACAACTCTACATCCATATTTATGACAAAGATGTCCTTACACACACACACACACACACACACATACACACACACACAACACACACACACACAAGCGCACTTAGACACACACACACACAATGTTCTGCCCTTTCAATGTTTAAAATCAGTGAGCAAATATGTCCCTTGGAACCATTGCTCTGTTTGAAGAGAGTTTTTTTTTTTCTTGTACGAATTTTGCCCTCAGCCAAATCTGTTCAAAGCACATCTTTTCTCTCTTCTTCAGCAAAGGTGCACTTCTCATAACCTCATTCTGGTCAAAGTCATAGTCTTTTGGACCCATAAATTATCTTTCTACACTTACTCTTCCATACCAGCTGCTGGAATTAAATACCGACAGTATAAGCATAAGAATAATGAAACATTTCATGACCTCAGTCAAAATAAGTAAGAGAGTTTTGCTATCTAATTCAAAAACGGGTCATCACACTGAATGAGAAGTCCACTTGTTTCTATCATGAACAAGGCTTTTAAGTATTTATTATTATTATTATTATTATTATTATTATTATTATTATTATTGAATTATATTATGTTCACTCTTTTACTTAGACCATTCTCCGCAGATCGTACACCACAATTGGTGGATTATGCCTGCATGCTGTCGGTCAAACCAGTTTTCATTCATTACCTTAAGTATGAAAACAATAGGAAACTAAAGCCAAAACCCAGACATTTTAGGCAATTCAAAAATCTTAGCTATGACATGTCCGAGAAAAAGAGGATGTGTAATTACTAAATAATATCTCAACACCCTGTGTAATGAAAGTTACATTTCTTTTTTTATTTTATTTTATTTGTTTTAATCATCTATTTGCCTTTACTATTGCATTTTAATTAATCTGCAGTGCCCTCAATTAATATGAGGTTATAAGAAATTATGAATAAATAGTAAATGTATTCTAATATAGTTTTAGATGGAATGCAGCATGTATTTAATAAAAAAAAAATATTTTGTACCAATACTTAAAAAAAAGACTAATTTCTGAATATCCACTGATCCAGAACTGTCCTTTAGAATGGAAAAGTTATTAATATAGTCTGTATCTATCTATCTATCTATCTATCTATCTATCTATCTATCTATCTATCTATCTATCTATCTATCTATCTATCTATCTATCTAGGACTTCTGTCCCATGCAACTGGAAAGTTTCATTTTTATAGACAAAATTCTCTGCTGTCCAAAATAATGATAAAAACCTATGAGAAAATGATGGCCTTTTCTATGAATATACAGTAAAACTGCATCATGTCAACTGCCTATTTGATGAACCCCAAAGGAGGAGCGATTTGCATGTTTTCTTCTCATAAAGATGTTAGGGACCAGATCTGTGGCATCTGGTGTTTTGCTTTAATTTAGATTTCTCCCCTTACCTTGTTTTATATCTCTCGTTCAATCGCCGCAGAGGGGCTTTGTTGAGAGACCAGCCCTTAGAGGAGATAAGAGGAGGCAGGTAAGTATGGAGACATGCAGGGGAAAGAGAGAGCGCGAGCTAAAGAAGATGAATGGAGTTAGATGAAAGAAGGAGGAGAGGGAGATGGATGCCGAGGAGATTTCTAATGAGTCACAGGTTGATTATATCTGTGTTAGCATGTGGAGAATCACTCGTGATGAATGACTCCTTTAGTGCTTCAATTACAGGGGAAAGTTTGCAGATCTGGGGCCGGATTCACAAAAATCTTCTTAAGAAATAAATTAAGACTTTTCTTAAGATAAATTCCACGAAGGTCGTAAAAATGGTGCAATTCTTAAAAAAATCTACAAGTTAAAAAGTTCTCAAATTTATTCTTAAGAACATCTTAATTGTTTTCTTAAGAAGAAAATAACAGCCATTATCTGAATGAATATTTGACGCACTGCTAAACCCTGCTAAACTACTTGCGCTTGAGGTAGATTACCCTAATAATCATAATAATCACGCACCTTAGAGTGTATATTTTCGTTCCGACTTTGGCTGGTGCTCAGCTTCATGTTTTTAATGCAGCCTGTTTGTGAACAGTTACTTTTAAAATAGCCTGTCTCAAGCTGCAGCGATATGTTTCATTCATTTTTGTGCCGTGTTTTGCGCTTTCATCTGAGTGAACGCTTCCGGTATTTGAGTCCGCGCTTCTACAGCAAATGTGTCCTGCGCATTCATATGCGCTGAATACTGCCAAAGATTATGTATTTATAGCTTAAATTAACGGTGTCCAATTAAAGCTCCCTATATGACCCCTTTTAGAGTTTTTAAATAGTTTTGAAGTCAGCAAAAAGCAGCTTCATACACAGGCTAATCATGAGCGATCATGTTTACATTAACAGTCATCTCCATCCCCAGTCCTCCTATGTATTATATGTAGCTGTTGTTGTAATGCTTAAATATAACAATTAATTTGAAATAACCCAATAAAATCATCAAATAATTATTATTGTTTGGGATTTAAGACAAGTCTGGGGCTGTCCTAAACTTAAGAAGTTATTTGATTTTTAAGAAGATTGTTTTCAAGAATTAGAATTCTTCGTAGGTTTTGTCTTAAGAACAATCTTAATAAAAAAGATATGAATATTCTGATGAATTTTTGGGAATACAAAATATTCTTAGCTTTTTTTTTAAGTTACAAAAATAAGAAGAAAACGGCAGCTAAGAAGAAATTATTCTTAGGAATGTTTCGTGAATCCAGCCCATAGTCAGTGATGAGACATGCTCACAAAAATGAATAAGAACCCATCTAAACCAGCCAAATCTCATTTGCTGTTCTGGTTTGCTGGTTTTTGCCACTTGTCAGTTTTGGAAACCAGCTGAACACCCAACTAGGCAAGCCTATCCCATCTCATTCTGTTATTTTCAGCAGGACGCACACACAAGAACACTCTTTCAAAATAGGAACCCACTCTGTTTAACCGCAGTGATTTGGGTATTCAGACTAGTTTTACCTCAGCTCTTTTTTTTCACTCTGTCCCTTCTTGACTTTTTCTGTGGCTGCGGTGGCTGTTCTTATACCTATATTTTAGTGTGCAGTACCAGGTGTGCCTGCAGCTTTGCATTGATTTGATCCTCTCGTTGCAGCAAGCTGGCACGCTTGCGCACGCATCTTCATCACACAAACAGGCATACAGAAACAGATCCCGTCAATGCCATGAGACCGTCCCTTCATCAAGCACTTACATCCTGACATTTGGAGACTCTCCCACCTGGGACTGTTTGACTTGTTTTCCCTTACTGCATCGCACATTTCTAAACAGCTCCTGTGGAGCGCGCTGACAAACATCTGCCGCGCAGAAAGCATGCTGAGGTTGTAGCAGAGATGGTTATTGGCATTCACTTCTGTTTTTGTTCAGTTTTCTGTTCTCGTTAATTGTGTAACTTGCTGAAATTCAAAAATGTAAATGACACAATATTACACCATGGGGGAGATAATGCTAACAAATGCTCATTCCTCTCCAGAATGGCTCATTCACTTTCTCTGGGTAATTAGAGAACAATGTCCAGCAATTGTATCTCTAATTAAACAACTGATAAGTATCTAATTAATTCTACTATGAGCTAAATACAAATCTAAAGATATCTAATATCTGTTTGCTCCAAGCTAGTATTTTGCCCATTTCCTTCCACTGACAGGAATAAAAACATCTTTCAGTGGAAAGGCTATGCTTGGGGTGGGAAGTGGGGAGGGGGGGTTTGTCTTCCTCATAGAAATGACATCAACAAAAGCCTTCAATATAAAAAGAAAAGCCAGTACTCTCCTGGAACAAGTTTATCTGTAGTGCTCAACAGTGTTAGATTTTCAGGGGAGAGAAGGGTCTCTGTGTCTTTGTGTATTTGTGTGTATGTCTAAGTGGTGACGAGAAACGCTAAGGACTCCTGAAATAGATGGATGTGAGAGGCCACAAGCTAAGCACTAAGCCAGATCTCTCAAAACATTTGTGTCTTGATTTTTTTTTCTTTCTGTGTTTCTGTCTTCAGCTTTATCTCTCCTGCTTTTGCATGTATTTATAAATCCGAAAAGGTCTATTTATTCAAAATAGAAGTGAACAAATACACCCACAGGTATGAGCAGAGGGATGAGGTGAGCGTGTTGTGAGAAAAAAGGAGTGCAAACATGACAGCAGCAGCTGAGATTTACATTAGGTTTCGCTCATGTTGATCTGTCAGGAGTCAGTGCAGAAACGCTCTGTGCTTGCGGCGACGTCTCTCAGATGGGATTTGTGTGTTGCACTCTGGACTTGCTAAGACTTACACATCCCTATGTCATTGGGAACACATAAAAACATGTGAGTTGCAGAAAGAAAGATCATTGATGACTAATGCACATATGAATCATATGGTATGTTTTTCTTTTTCTTTTTTATGAATTTGTCTGATTGATTCGGAAATTTGAGTTTAAACTTAAATGATTCAATTTAATTTGCTTGTTTATAAAATCAGAATATGGGCAAATAATAAATAAAATGATAATTCTAGAACTGATTAACCACTTTGATATAGGTTTCATTTAATTATTATTATTATTATTATTTATTCATTTTTTTAAGGAATAAATGTCTCTTTTGCTCACCAAGGTTCCATTTATTTGATTAAAAGTACATTATATATATATATATATATATATATATATATATATATATATATATATATATATTTACAATTTTATTATTTATTTATTTATTTAATCATGTGATGGCAAAGCTGAATTTTCAGCAGCCATTAATTCAGTCTTCAGTGTCACATGATCATTCCGAAATCGTTTCTTTAATGATCAATGTTGAAAACAGATGTGCTGCTTAATAGTGTGGAAACCATAATACTGTTTTCTTTTCTTTATTATTTGATGAATAGAAAGTTCAAAAGAACAGCATTTATTTGAATAAAATCATTTATAATATTATAAATGCATTTTACCATCCCTTTTGAGCAATTCATTGCATCACTGCTTAATACAATTTTTAATTTCTTTAAAAATAAAACATTTATTTCAAATTGCACTAGAAATAGCTAAAAAAAAAATTTAAAAATTAATTAAGTTAACAAATTGTTTTGATATGTATAAGTGGATTGAATGAAGATGGATTGATTAGAGATGCAAAGATTAAATTAAATAATTTAATTTAGTGTCATGGTTAAAGGGAAACTGTTTGTGCATCAGTTGTACCTCAGGAGATAAGTCAAAGCCGTAAACAGTATTTGTCTGTTTTTTATTTTTAATGAAATGGAATAGAAAAGTTTGTCACTTGTTTATAATAAGCACAATCACAATTAGGTTGGGAAGAAACATATTGAACATGATTTGCTTATGCTAAATTACATATATTAACAGTAAACGTCCTAAGTGAGTCAACTTCAAAAAACACAGTGATAAAAAACACACTCTTTAAGTACATTGTTTTTACCCTTTTTTAACTAATACAACATACTGTAGATAAGCAATTCTCTCTGAAATGAATCATGCTCCCTAATGCTACGACTGAGGGAATAAAGTAATTGCTCTTGTATGGAATTCTGTCTACTTTCAAAGAAAAATAAGTCATTATTTTAATTTAAATGCAACATGATTGCACAGTATTGCACAGTGCAGTCCCTGGTGTTAACTAGTGCAAATATGAATGCTTGTGTTTTAACTTCAGTTGAAGGTTTAATATTGAGACTTAACAGGCCATGTCAAGACTTGATGGGATCATATGTAATCAAACAAATGGCTAAATTACAATACTTCATTTGTAATGATTGATCAGCACTGCTTTTCACTAACATAGTTAGCTATGACCTAAGAGGAATGTGGATCACTGACAGATCATAGCACTAATTCACAGAAGTGCTTTAATAAGTAAGGATTAGCCAGTCTTTCCATTTTCAGTCAGTCCAATCCATAACGGAGGGCAGTGCAAAACGCTCTACATCATTAAACAAGATCTTATTAACTGGAGCTTGGCTTATTCAGCTTAAAACTTGTGCATTTAATCAATTAAGTTGCATATGTTAAGTTAATCATTATAATTCCACACTGTTTTTTGGGATCAAATGTCAAGGTTTCATTATGGTGTATTTTTAACATGATTGGTAGTGCCTTTTGTTTTTAAAGAATCATGTTTTCCTTAACTCATAATTAAAACAGAAGTTTATTTCTCTTTCTTTCTTTTTCTCTTTCTGTCTTTCTTTTTTTAATTGGATGATCACTTTCATTCGTAAGGGTTGCTAGTATTTTGTTGAGGTCTTAAAATTATAGTCCAAACCTGAATTTCTTTCCACTGTGGAAAATAAAAGAAGAAACTTTGAAGAATGTTGGTCATTAAACTGTTTCTGTTCCCAGTGACTTATATTCTGTGGACAAAATGACAGTGGAAGTCAGTTGGAACTGAAACTTTGGTTATCAGCATTCTGCAGAAGAAAGAAATGCATTCAGGTTTGACATTTAAATGGTATGAGGTTAAGTAAATGATCTTAAGCAAATGATTTTCATTTTTGAGTGGACTATCCATTTAAATAGTTTTTTTTTTTTTTTTCAGAGCAAAAGCTTTCCCAAATGAAAATCATTTTAAATATTCAACATTTACACAAAGATTGCTTTGATACCAAATATACCCATCATCAAAGGATCAAAAACCTCTTCAGCTCAACAACGCTGAAAGAGTCCCAGATTTTGAGAGGGAAACAAAATCCCCTGAATCTGTTTACAAAGTTCATTTATAGAATGATTTCAATATGAAGTGACATACAGTCAGATGCCTAGTAAGCACAAAGTCTCCTTTTCCAACTCATTTTAGTGCTACATGCTAGTGCTAGCAACATTTCTGCAAAACTAATGTTGTTTGTTATATGTTCTATGACAATTTCAAAGTGAAATGTCCATTGAGTTATGGTAAAGGCGCATTTAGTTTTATTAGAAACAAATGAACTTTAACCTGGCAAAATGTTATTACTTTGGTTGTGATGCGTATTGCAGCAGTCCATAAATTAAATGTCAGGTGAGTTGCTCTAAATGGTTTGTGTTTGAAGGTAATGTACCATATACCCTAAACCTAACTAAAATTGTTAACCATACACTCAAAAAAAAAAGTTGTTGAATGAACTTAAAATTTGAGTAAACTTTTCCACGAAATTTTATTACATTTTCCAAACAATATCGAATTAGTTTGAAATGATTTGTTGTAATCTTGTTGTGTAAACTTAAATTATGTTAGTCAAGACAACAAGAAGAAAATTGGTCCATTCTACTAGATAAAGTTTAGCCATGCCTAATAGAGAAAGTTGTGTCAGGTTAACTACTCTGAATTTTGTCATGCCTACTATATAAAATAATGCCATGTTAACTACATTCAATTTGGTCATGTCTACTATATCTAACAATGCAATGTCAACTACAAACATTTTGTACTGCATACTAGAAACAATTTAAATCATTACACTTATCTAACTTGACTCTACAGTTACTTCCAAATGAAAGTGAAATAATTGTGTTCTATTACATTAAAACCTTTTTACTGTATACCTATAGTCTACTGTGAAGAAAGTCAATATGTTAAGTCAATCCATTTAGTAAAAATCTGTATTTAAAACATGAGCACATTTAACCTTGAGTGTCTTCTTGCTTAAAACTGCAAATATGGCAATTAAACATGCTCATTAAGTTAAAAAAAGGACAATGCAAATAAAACATGAGCATATAAGAATATAACAAAATGTTATTTTATTTTGTTTTCTTAAACATGATATTAAATGTGATTGAGAGACGTAATCACCTCTGCTCATCGTGCAAAAATTCAGATACAACAAAATCACATGAGCATACAAGGAAATAAAACACAGCATTCACAAAGGGATCCTCAAACACAGCACACCTAAGTGAAGAGTTTTGTTTTCTGCGCCTGTGCTTTGGCAGACAATTTACACAAGTTCAGCTCGAGAATCATTTTTTGGAGCACCTTAAAAGTGTAATGGATCTACTGTGGATGAGTAAGATTTAAAGAGTATATTAGTCCAAGTAGCATGGCTGTAGCCAATGCTACATTACCTAAACCAGAAAGCACCTCCACATCTTCCAGCACAATGCAGATATCTTCAGGGTCTTCTGTTGAATCAGCAAATTCATGCTTTACATCACAGAATCCCTAAAAGGTCTTCTTTATGTCCGCTTCAGTTCTTGCAGGGTCATCATCCTTTGAAAAAAAAAAAAAAAAGTTATTTTTAGTAAACAACTCTACTTCCACAGCACATTCATACAGTCACGAGTCATCTTAAAACAATGCTATGGCGTTCGGTCACCAGATCACAACCCAACTCAACACCTTTGGCAGACTGTGTTCCACTTTATAATGTAAAATAATACAGTGCCTTTGTCAATATCACAACAATGAATAACTATGCTTCCTTAAAATCTCTAACTATCACTCAGTGACTGTTCGAAATTTGTAATTTAGATGACATTAACAAATTACATTTATAAAATACCAGATATTCTCAAGAGCCACTGATACTTCGGTAACACTTTAGAATGATGTCCATTAGTTAATGTTAGTTAATTCATTAAGTAACATGAACAAACAATGAACAATACATTACTGTATTTATTCATCTTTGTTAATCTTAATGAAAATACAGTTATTCATTGTTAGTTCATGCTAATTCAGTGTATTAACTAATGTTAACCAGCACAACTTTTGATTTGAATAATGCATTAGTAAATGTTGAAATTAACATCAACTAAGATTCATAAATGCTGTAGAAGGATTGTTCTTGCTTAGATCATGTTAAATAATGCAGTTAACTAATGGACCATTATTATGAAATGCTACCGATACTTATTTCAAATCAATATTACTTATCTTTAACCAAAACTGGGCACAATTAAAACTGCTGACAGCACACCCTTCCCTCATTCTCTGAAAACGGTTGAGTTACTGAGTACAAGCTTTTTTTCAATTTTCTTAAAAACAGCGCAGTCCTTGGCACCACCAAATTGGTGCAAATCTTTGCCAAAATACAGGTGTGTGTACTTTAATTTCATCTATAAAATCATTAGTCACTTTATTTTCAAACCAACACACATGGATGCAATGTCATTAACCTAAACGAGTGCCTTGTAAAATATATTAATTTATTACTGAACAAACGGAATGTAATTACTTTGTATGTTAAAGGTGTATATAATTTTTTTTTTTTTTTTTTTTTTTTGTGTGACGTGACATACAGCCAAGTATGGTGACCCATACTCAGAATTCATGCTCTGCTTTTAACCCATCCAAGGTGCACACAGACAGCAGTGAACACACACACACACACTGTGAACCCACACCCGGAGCAGTGTTCATCATTTATGCTACGGCGCCCGGGGAGCAGTTGGGGGTTCGATGCCTTGCTCAAGGGCAGCTCATTCGTGGTATTGAAGGTGGAGAGAGAACTGTACATGCACTCCCCCCACCCACAATTCCTGCCAGACCGAGACTCGAACTCACAATGCTTAGATTGCAAGTACGACTCTCTAACCATTAGGCCACGACTTCCCCGTGAAGCCTGGAATTAAACTGCTGTTTTCATCAGGCCAGAGGAGAACTGGCACCCAGATTAAGTAAAGTTTCTCCCAAAGTTTATTTTCCATTTTTGTCACTAATTAAAGGGATAGTTCACTTTCAAATTAAATTTAGGTATGTTTTAGCTTACCTCAATGGCATCCAAGATGTAGGTGTTTTTTGTTTCCATAGTAGTTTACATTTTTAGGTCAAACTGTTCTTGTCTGTGACTAATATAATGGAGGTCTATGGTCACCACCTCAAAGAGCATGCACAGAGAATTCCAAATTAAACAATTCCCCACCCGTAAGTACACATTGATGACTTAAGACATGACATTAACGGTTTGTTTAAGAAAATGAACTGTTTATTTTGGTTTTATCTCCTGTACACAACCACGTCCAACTGATCTGAGTGCACGAGTGCTTCCTAACGTGATGTGCGCACGCACTCTGGCTTAGTCTGCGCAAGCGCGGAAAGGGCCGGAAGCGATCTCTCGCTAGTGTACATCACTCATTGTTTACTGTTTACCAGACGATACACCACCAACTGCATTGTCTGAAATATAATGCAGTAACTTTAATTATTAATTTGTTTATAATGCACCCTATAATCGTTGCAATTATAATAAACAACACATTACTAACTCTATTGACAGTGTGCCATTGGGTCCCTCTGGCATTGGACGTCGCCTCCAGTTTATACGTGGCATACTAAACACAATGTGCAAAACGCCTCTGTTCAACAGCGGAGAAAACCAAGGATCATCAGTCAGGCAGGTGTGTGTTGCAATACTGTCAATGTCCTTGTCGTCTTGTAGTTGTTCCATTCGTGACAACATATGCTCTGCACTTCTGTCGGCATCTCACAACACTTGCTACTAAAACACCACCAATTTTGAAGAGATCTCGGTCTCTGAGGCTTGAAGACGTGCTGCCATAGCGGATGCTTCCATGATCGCTCCTGAGTACTTTATCTGTGTTTTCTGGTTCAATTATGGCTGTGACAAATTCAACGTTGTCTGTTGATGTATTGAAATCATCTTCCATTGCAATTTCCTGTACTTATAAATATGTTTAAATCTTCACAGTGTAAGGTAACACTTCAGAAATCTCTGTGTAAACCATAGACAGTAAGTGTAAACAATGAGTGTGCTTTCCGCGCTTGCGCAAACTAAGCCAGAGCGCGCACACATCACACAACAGGAAGTACTCGCGCCCTCACATCAGTTGGACGTGGTTGTGTACAGGAGGTAAAAACGATATAAATACTGTTTGTTTTTTTTACACAAACCGCTCGTTTCGTGTCTTAGGTCATCAATGTATACTTACGGGTGGGGAATTGTTTAATTTGGAATTCTCTGTGCATGCTCTTTGAGGTGGTGACCATAGACCTCCATTATATTAGTCACAGACAAGAACAGTTTGACCTAAAAACATCAAAAGGGGAAATACTGCGGAAACAAAGACACCTACATCTTGGAAGTCCTTGAGGTAAGCTAAAACATACCAAAATTTAATTTGAAAGTGAACCATCCCTTTAAGTTTTGGTTCCTTGCCACTGCCACCTTTGGCGAATGGGGATGCTTGACTGATTGCACAGACACTATTGGAAGAGAGTTGAACTGGATGATGACATCACTGAATAATCAATGAACTGACTTTTTCTTAAAAAAACAAAACAAAAACTGTCTGTTTGTTATTGTCCTCTTGCATTACCGACAAACTATTTTCCTGTTTAATTATTCTGCTTTGACAATGTGTATTGTGTAAAGTGTAGGGCTGAAACGATTCCTCGAGTTACTCGAGTTACTCGATTACAAAAATTCCTCGAGGCAAAAACTCTGCCTCGAAGCCTCGTTAAATTCCTATGACGCGCACTATACGCGCGGCGCAGGTATTTGATTGTGTCACACGGACCTTTTGAATTTAGTTGGCTCGATGGCGGAGAATAGATCGATAAATAAACGGCAGAAATTGTCTAAAGTGTGGGATCATTACACACTTAATAAAGAAGAGAACAAGGTGCAGTGTCTCTACTGCATAATAGAGCTGGCATACCACAACAGCACATCTTCCATGATTCAGCATCTGAACAGAAGACATCCACTCTATGCTGTTTCACCAAGCATCGCTGAAACAAGGTAAATTAACGTAGTCTAAGCCTATTGATGTTCGCTGATTTTAATCCCATACTGCATTTGTAGCGATGTCGTGATGCGGTTTGACTAGATATGATGTTTAACTTTGATGACGTTTTAAAGTAGTAAACGTAACTATCACGTTCAATTGCAAGAGAGTATAGCCTAAAAAAAGAACCCCTTCACACACACACAAACGCACGCACGCACACATACGTACATTTTGATGTTTGTTTTGAGATTACAGCTTATTATTTATAATTGTTTTATTTACATATTTTTTTTATACATTTTATACATTGTGTACCTGTTTGGCTTGATATTTTATATTCATTTTTTGTTCTCAGGTTAACTAAACTAAATTTGCAGAAGGTGCAATCCTTTTTTTGTAATGTTGTGTATTAAGAAGACAAAAAACTAAGTTTATATTCATATTAGTTTTACAATACATGTTATACATGTTACAGTAAGTTCACTTAACTGTACATTGTTCTATAATTGTTGGCAATGCTAACTTGGCACTTAACTTTTGGACTTGGAAATAAATACCTCTGTTGAGAAATAAAAGCCAAATGCTTGTTCATTTTACAGCCACATCATTTTTGTTATGCATTATTTGTTTTGGTTGTTCAAAAACACAAACAAATCGTTTTATCCGATTACTCGATTAATCGATCGATTAAGTGCTAGATTAATCGATTACAAAAAGAATCGATAGCTGCAGCCCTAGTAAAGTGCTATATAAATAAAGGTGAATCAATTGACTATTAAGAACTGTGCTTATCAAACAGGATGATATCAGGTAAACCTAAACCAGTGGCTGTGTGGAGTACAAAGGTTTAAAGAGAAGTTAACATCAGTCATTTAATTCATATCTGAGCTTTACAATTTACTCAATATTTTAAAATTAAAAAATGTACATTAACTCTTTACCCATCAGCAGTTTTGATGGGGAATGTCTTTTGATATTTAAACATACAAACGTATATTATATATATATATATATATATATATATATATATATATATATATATATATATATATATATATATATATATATATATAAGAAACTGTCTCTGCTTTTAAATTGAAAATTTTTGCAAGGTCAAGTTTGTTATTACTTGTGATAACTGTTTGTAACGAAAAAGAACTCACCAAATACTCCATCATATTCATCTTCATTCAGGTAGATGCATAGCCCCTTGAGAATGCACTCTTGCTTGGTCTCCATGGTGGCATTGTAAGAAAACAGACAAAACATTTTTTCAAGTTTCTGATATTCATACATGACACCCTCCAATACACGTCTCTGAGCCATTATGCATTACAGAGCACTATATCAACAGCTTGTATTAAAAAGCAATATATAAAAAAACTGAAAAAAATAAAAATACTACCTGAGACATTGGCAGCATCACATCTTGAATCTTTTTTCTAACACTCCACCCTTTTTGGTAAACACTTTTAGCAGATCATCAGAGAACAGATCCAGTTTGGACATGAATTTTGGAGTGTAAAGGAAGGGTTGTGATCCGATGAAATTCATCATTTATCTGAAGACATAAGTTACAGAGGTCTTGTTTATGGGCAATTCAGCAAAGACAAAAAAGGTTAAAATGCTACAAAGAAAACAAAATATTTAGTACAGGGTCAGGGTGACAACTTATTTATGACAGAAATCATTTTCGATTATTCCTCTTGATATATTAATCACAAGTAACGTAACAGAATAACATTAACTTACACATACAAGCGCTTGGAGAAACAAAACGTTATTAGCTGACTACACAGACATAATGTCGGTCCATGACCATAATCTAGCTAGCAGAAGAAATGCAAAAACTCCACTTACAATTACTGAAGCAGCGAAATGTAATACTTACGCCGCTAAAACACTATTTGTTGTTTAAGACGAGAGACTCCGTGAACGCGGTGAATTCAGTCACGAGCACGTGAACTTAACAAACGTGACTAATATAAAGCCTTGGATTGGCTGCTGTGCGCTTTGATTGGCATCTCAATCGTTTTAACAATGACGAGCAATAAATTAAATATAGATGAGGAAGACCTAAAATATACATTTGAAACTTTGTCACCCTAACAACAGCTGGATGCAGAGTAAGAATTTAAAATCCTAGGGGACAATTTGGCAATTTCTAATTATCGGGCGTGTCTTATGGCCCTGGTTTTATACATTAATTCATGGTACTGAAGGGTTTTCTGTTCTCTCTTGTTCCGCGATTCTTCATTTTAACGTTATTTGATACTTTTAGTAAAAAAAGAAAAAAAGAAAGTCTGCACCACGTGCTGAATCCAGAAACCTAACATCAGCTACAAACGACACACTTAAGAGCTATTTTCATACAGTGCTTATAGAAAAATAACTTTCTGGTATGCAACAAGATATTAAGAAAGCATATTTTAATTAGTTTGTTAAATAAATAAAATTAGATGGACGATGATAGATAAGAAAAAAAGGCCACTTACCCAACTCACATGTTCGCTGCTGAGCAATCCATCTGCATCCGTTTCCGTTGATGACGTGCATCCGGTTAAGACGAACAAAAAATATTCTTGTTGACTCAATTTAAAAAAATGTTGTAAACCTAATTTTTTGAAAATTACATTGTTTCTGTTAAATATAATTAAGTTGACACCATTTTTACAAAGAGTTATGTTGTATGTGCTCATTTTAATTAATTAAATTGAACAAAGAGCAAAAATCATTTTTTTGAGTGTAGCAAATGTGAGATAAAAACCATAACATTTCAGGATGCATTTACAAGTCTTTGAACTCTTTCGAGTGTTATAACGTGTTTCACGGGATTTGTGAAAGCCCTCTGCACTGCAAATGTAGTGCTGTACCAGGTGAGTTACCAAGCAAGTTTACTATTACAGTTTACTATGTTCCACACATACAGTAGGGAGCTGGCTATGTGATACATGCATCAGAATGTATTAGTTTACAAATCACACACTATGGTAAAAGTGATTGAGGTCATAACATTGTATTGCACACAGAACTGTGCAAAAGTAAGTCTTTATTAATCAATAATCTGCCCCGTAAGCATTTGTGTGAAAAGTAATTAAAGTTGTTCATACGCTTAACTGCCACTAGTGTTCATTTCAGCAAGAAAATGTATTGAATTGTATGCACAAAAACAGTTTTTGAGTTAAAAATTTTAAAAAAATAAAAATAAAAATAGGTAGAGGCATGTTTTTACAACTAGCCTCGATTGTCCGTTTCATCTTGCAGTTTGATTTTTCAGCACTATTGTTTGTGTATCCCTTCCTTTCATTCTGCCCTTGGTTGACACTTTAATTTGTATTATTATTATTATTATTATTATTATTAATGTTATTATTATTATTATTATTATTATTATTATTATTATTATTATTATTATTTTTTTTTTTTTTTTTTTATTATTTTTTTTTTTTTCATGAGTTGGCAAAATTACATTGCTCCATGGCCCACTTCAACATACTGCGTTTTAACTTCAGCTATGCTAAATAAAATGAGTCTAGTGAGATGAATGTTCATGTCTGACATCAGTTTTGCTGCACATTCGGGAGCCACAAACAGAACAAGGGCAAAAAGTGTGAGGTTATTCATGGGAGGGACTTTCATTTCTTTGGAAATATACTTGAGCTTCATTATAAAATCAAGTTATGCAGTAGGTTGTGGAGTGCAATTATATAAATCATTGCAACAGCTCAATCAGAATAGTCAAGCACTAAAGCATATTTGCTGCAAAAAAATTTTTGGTAACCAATCAGCGCTATTAAAGCTGCATCAGTGCTGATGAGCATCTGTTTATGCAATGTATGAGTAAGTGCTTATGAATGGAATGTTTATCAAATAAAAATGTGAAAACTGTGTGTTTATACTGGAGAGCGCTGGTTTCCTCGCATGTTTTTCCATAAACACCCTAGCCTGTGTGATAGACTCCCGAATGTTTTTTTGTCTGACGGTATTCAGATGGGAGAGTCTGAAAGTTCTGAATTGTTAATGGAGCTCTAAGTGGAGGGAAAATAATCATATTTGCACAGTTCTAATTAAAGCCTTTGGTAAAGACATATTGATCACCACCACCTTTGGCTTGAACCATAAAATATATATTTCTCTAAGATGGAAAGCAACATAGTTACTTGACTGAACAAATGGGGAGTGAGTGACGTGTCCCATACTCGGAATTCGTGCTTTGCATTTAAGCCATCCAAGTGTGCACACACACACACACACACACACACACACACACACACAGAGCAGTGTGCAGCCATGGTGTTGAGGGTGAAAGAGAGCGCTGGTCATTCACTTTCTCCACCTACAAACCCTGCCGGTACCCAGACTCAAATCTGCGACCTTTGGCTTACAAGTGTGACTCTCTAACCATTAGGCCACAAAGGCCCCCAACTTGATTGTTGTAGTAGAATTCCATCTATTTGCAGAACAAGAGAACTATGTTCTTACCATATATAGGGATAGGTCACAATAGGTCTTAGCTGTTTTAATTTGGTACTTGAAAATTCTTTCATCATTTACTAACCCACGTTGTTTTAAACCTTTATGACTTTTTGAAACGCAAAGAAGATATTTTGAAGAATGCATGAACAAATGGATGAATGAATTAATGAATGAAAGGTTTGTTTACCATTGCCTTTTTTTTGTACAGACAAAAAAAAAAAAAAGACAGAATTTTGTTGTTTTTGTGCAGACTGTCATTAATTTGAGCTAGAAAATGTATTGAATTGTATGCGCAAGTACACTTTTGGTATAGGCAAAACATACATATACACAGACATTTCTCAAAATTATGACAGGATTTTGTTTAGTTTTTGGCTGGACTGTCCATTTAAGCTAGTCTATCTTGTGTTTATCCAGTTTAGCTAGGAGGGCAGCTGGTCTTCCGTCAAACCAACCAACAACTGATAACTAACCAACAGACCAGCCTGACCAGCCTTGGAAACCAGCCAGAGGGCCTTTCATGTAAAGGATGATAACTGTATCGATAACTATAAAGTTTTAATAATCATCTAATCACATGTGAACAGGGCAGTCCACACCACAACAATGTCAAAACAAAGGAACAATATTGTTTGAATCACTTTAAAAACTTTTTGTCCAGCTGATGAACAATAAAAACATAAAGAGCCAATCAGAATTCACTTGACTTTAAAGAGCTTGAACAGTTAATGTTATAAATGACAACTGCAGTGTGTACTTATAATTAACAAAACATTATTATTCCATGGTTTGGTCATTAATATAGTTATCTTTAGAGTTATTGCTCTCTGTGTGAATGGGCCTCAAAACCATCAAACCAATATAAATAAATAAATAAATGTAAAGTTTCTCAATTTCCCTAGTCTTACTTTACCATTTTATAAAGATTGTTAGAGGCTATTAAAATAAATATGTATACAGTCATGATTTTGTTATAGCGTCAACTATTATTTATCATTTTGTGGAGTTCTGAAAGCTAAAACAGATGAATGTAAGATTAAGTAAGTCATTATAAATCTTGTCTCATCTCTCTCTCTCTCTCTCTCTCTCTGTCACCCACAGCATGCGAGTTGATGAACAGAGGTATCCTAGCCTTGGTCAGCTCTATCGGCTGTATGTCTGCTGGGTCTCTGCAGTCTTTAGCTGACGCAATGCACATCCCACACCTCTTCATCCAGAGGGCGCCCTTTGGCACTCCTCGATCTAGCTGCCCATCCACCAGTCACGCCCAACCAGACGACTACACCCTCTTCGTCCGGCCTCCCGTCTACCTTAATGATGTCATCTTCCAAGTGGTGATGGAGTATACCTGGCAGAAGTTCATTATCTTCTATGACACTGACTATGGTGAGTAGTTTCGATGTACTGATGGCAGAAGTAAGCGGCAGTAAGGAGCTCTCTCACAGTGAGTCCAATCAGTGACCACCACATTAACAGCCCCTTATTACCACCACAGAGAGGAAATTATACAGCATTATTGCTTCCATTACTCATTATGCGTTTAAGGCAATTTGTCTGTATGTGTTTGAGAGAAAAGAGCATGGACTGTGAGTGAGGAAAATATAATCTGGCCATTCACGGATTAACCACATAGCCGACTGGGTTGTTGCCCACAAGACGTTAAATCCAAGAGGCCTGAAGCTGTTATTATTATTATTTTTTTCTTCCCTTGAGCTTTTACCCATTGCATTTCATGCCATTTCTCTTGGCCTTGCAATGCATTTCACTGACCAAGCAAACTGTGTAAAGTTAAATATGTTTCTAGATATGGCTGGTTTTTACTTGTTTTTGAGCTATGTTGCCGCCAACGGGCAACCGGAGGAAACACAGGGCCCGAGACAGATCTAAAGTATCCAGATAAACATTTGTTATCTATTCTCAATGTGAAAACATCCGAGCAACATTGCTCAAAAAGTTGCCCCAAGTATCACCAGCCTAATTGAATGAAAAGAGCACAGTGTGAACTATATAAAAGATGATAATAACATAACTCTGTATGACTTATAGTTGACTTATATATTTAAAATGAGACCGATGTGACCAAATACTTTATGATGTCTGTAACATTATTTTTAATGGGGAAGTCTTTGTGGGGAATTCGTGGCCTAATGGTTAGAGGGTTGGACTCCCAATCGAAGGGTTGTGGGTTCTAGTCTCGGGCCGGACGGAATTGTGGGTGGGGGGAGTGCATGAACAGCTCTCTCTCCACCTTCAATACCACGACTTAGGTGCCCTTGAGCATGGCTTCGAACCCCCAACTGCTCCCCGGGCACCGCAGCATAAATGGCTGCCCACTGCTCCGGGATGTGTTATGAGGCAGTGGAGTGACGCAAATACCACTGGTAGGTGACAATGACATGACAATTGTAGTACGTCTGGATTACATTCATTCACACATTCATACAATACAGAAGCTGCTTATTTTAATGGTTGCAAAGTTATTACTAATTTTAAAAGAAGTAAATGATTAGAGAGTATATGTGATTTTGGAAGCAGCCATGCAGTGCTAAAATAAAGTAGCTTAGCAGGCAGCATAATTAAAATGTCTGCTTTCTAGAACACATATGATGCTTTAAAATCCTGCCGGTGTGGGGTTGTTTACTACATTTTGGAACAGAGCATGTGCTAGTGAGCCGGTTCAAGAGAGAAAGGGAGCACAATATAAGATGGAGGAATAGAGTGTAGTTTTGTGTGAATAGAACTCCATAGTTGATGATCCCTCTGTAGGGCACGCTCCGCTGCAGCAGGTTAAGGTGCGGATGAATAAGTACCTGTCCCAGAAGACAAACGGATATGATTTCAGCCATGTCCAGAGGATCATGTACCCTGGGCGGCTATCTAGTAATGAAGCCTTAGAGATCCTTTCCCCTCCTCCCTGCCTTAAGTGTGTGGAGAGCTTGACCAGTGACTCGGAAGATAGACTTCTCGGACACTGGCCACTGAGCAAGAGATCTTTAAGAGAGAACAAAGTGCTCCTAAATTGCTTTGACTTTTTTAAGATGACTTGGACATTAGAGAGTTCACTGGTAAACTGATTGTGTCTCCTTGGTATATCCTATTTATCAGGACTAGTGGTGCTGGCAAAAGCCTCCAAAAAGACAAAGAAAAATAATCATTTTGCTGTCTGAGGTTTCCTCTCTATGTTAAATATCCTCTACCATATCTGAAGTTGTTCTAGGCAAGATTTCTAAATAAATTGAAGACTTTTTACGAGCTAAGTGGATTTTAACTGCAACTTCACAAAAATTGTATGCATCATTAATTAATTTGGGAAATATTTTTATTTATTTTTGAATATATACAGTACATATAAGACTGTTCAAATGTCTGAGGTTACTGTTTTTGTTTATGGCGCTAAATGTATACTAAAATATATATAACACTTTTATTCAGAAAGAATGCATTAAATGGTTAAAATTTAGTATTTTTAACTATCATTATTCATCAAAGTATCCTGAAAAATACATTGTATTTAGGTTTCCACACAAAATTAAGCTTAATTAAAATTAAGTTTTAAATTTTTCACCAAATTAGCATATTACATTTGATTCTGAAGAAACATAATGACACTGAAGACTGGAGTAATGGCTGCTGAGAATTCAGTTTCAGCGGATCACCGGAATAAATAAATAAAGAAGTTATTTTTAATTCTAATATTATTTCACAAATATTGCTGTTTTACTGTATGTTTGATTACATAAATGCAAACTTGGTGAGCATAAGAATTTTCTTTCAGTCACATACAATCATACTAACTCCAAGCTTTTATCAACACTAGTGTGAATACAGTATATCATTATTATTATTATTAATATCAATGCATCTTCATAGATTAAAATTAATATTAAAAAAATAAATAAAAAGTTATACTTTATTTTAATAGTCCACTTTAGACATTCTAACTGTGAGTAACTCTGCAACTACGTGTCAACTAACTCTCATTAGAGCATTTGTAGACTGTTTGGTTAGGGTTAGTAGAATAAGTTTCCGTACTTGCAAAGTGCAGCTAAAGACGTGCAATGAAGAGAAAATCAAACCCATTGTTAATTCCTAAAATAAAAAATAGTGATTCAGAGAAAATGGAATTGTTTTATATATATATTTATATATTAGGGCTGTGCAAAAAAACGAATGCGATTTTCATGCACATCTCATCAGTAAAGACGCTCCTTTAATTAGAAGTATATCTCCCACTTGTGTGTTCAGATAAGGGTTGCCAGGTTTTCACAACAAATCCTTCCCAGTTGCTTCTCAAAAGTCCAAAACTAAAAGCGATTCCAGGAGGTTGACAGATAAAAAATTGCTTCCCGGGGTTAAAATATAAGTTTTTTTTTTTTTGGCATGGTTGTCTTGGTAAAATTCGCATGTTAGGGGCTAAATATCACATTATTAGTATTGAGGTTGCTTCGAACCGTGGACATGAAAAACAACCGCAGACTTGGCAACACTGGTTCAGGGGAAGCGGCAGTTACTACACAGAGTCGTAGTCTACCGACAACTTACACAAACTCGCTTTCAAAATCGACAAAGAATCGCCTCCGATTTTAAAAATCGATTTTGTGTAGATTGTCAGTGAATTACGGCTCTGTGTAGTAAATGCCAACCAGTGTTGCCAAGTTTGTGGTTGTTTTTATGTCCGCGGGTCAAAGCGATAACGTGATATTTAGACCCTAAAATGCGAATTTTACCAAAGGAACCATGCCATAAAACTTATATTTTAACCCCGGAAACCAATTTTTTTTATCGGGAAACCTCCTGGAAACGCGATTGGGCTAGTTTTGGACTAGTTTTGAGAAGCAACTGGGCAGGATTTGTTGTGATAACCTGGCAACCATGATCTGAACACACGTGCTGGAGATATACTTTTAATTACAGGAGCGTCTTTACTGAAATCGCATTCGATTTTTTGCACAGCCCTAATATATATAATGTGATACAGTTTCTCGACATGCACAATTTCTAAAAGTCAAATTCTAATTTAAATTCCTGTTTTGAAAAGATTATGCAGCTAGTTAATAGAGACGTGTTCAACATACTGTGTTGTCTCACTGCTTAAGGTGAAGTCAATGACCTTTACTACGATTCCCTCCTTCCATAAATTCAGTTTGAATAGCCGTGTGTAGCACTTACAATATTAGAATAGCCTGTCCAGCACTTTGCCAGACCAGGATAAGGTTAATTTAATGTGCAGCAAGTCCAAATGAGATTATTTCATGTTTAACAGACAAGTGGATGAAAAAAGATAAAGGAAACTGAGTCCCTCTTTTGTGGAGATAATTAATAATGATCTAGGCCAATGACCCTACTATTCTCTCGTGATAACCAGTCACCCTCTGCATTGTAGTAATAATATATTTAATTGTACATCTCCTCTTTTCCTTATTGATGACAAATTTTCCAGTAATATCGTTTTCATAAAACTTTGAATATACTCATTATAAAATGTTTCAGTATACAACCATCTTGGAGCAAAATAGGAATTTATGCTGTTCTAAGCTGTTCTTTTCATCTGGGACATTCCTCTATCTCTCTGTCTCCCATTTCTCTCTCAGCAAGATGAACTGTGACATGAAGATTTGTTTTTAGCCCTCATTGTCACTTGCTAGCGTCGTAAAGCCTAGCGGAAACATTAAACACAGTAGAGAGGATGCAGCTAGTGGGAAATTCACAGCGTGAGAGCTCAGTCAATCAGTGCTCAGCTACGGGTCTCAGATCTGGTCCTTTGGATTCTGCTCACAGTTTCTACCAGGCCATATATAACAGTGTTACTCAGAGCATCCATCTACAGCTCTGGAATCTGATTTAAAGAACTTCCATTAGCCAAAATAGTGCCAGTTCCCAGTAATCAGTAGACCGAACTGGAAACGGGCATGTATTGACTCATGTTAACCTTTTGAGTGACTTTGGTGCACATACGCTAATCAAGCCCAGCGCCATTGATTTCTCTGTTAGATAAATGGAGGTACAGTATAAATAAACTGAAGACTTTAGAGGAGTAGTTAGGGATTTTCCCCAAGATGATGCAGAGCAACTAATCAGAGTGTATTGTGTGAAGATTAATGGTTTAAACTTGAGCACAGTAGCATATGCTGGTACTGCTTAGAGTTCAAACTGAGATTCTCTGACAGGGAAAGTGAGGGCAGAATCTGCAATGATAATGGAGACAATAATGCTGATTATTATTATGTGTATTTTTTGACAGATTTAAAGGGCCTCATTGGTGTGTAAGCACTGGGCTTTGTGTCTCTTTCTATTAATCTCCCTTGCTACAGTATAACCTTTCCTGATAAGACAGAAATAATAAAGCCAAGCATGTTCCTCATCTTTGAATGGGAGCTCTGTAATGCCCCCCCCCCCCCCAAAAAAAAAAAAACAGCAGTGTGCATTAACACACCATTGCCTTCCGCAACCCCATCCTGCAGTATCATAGCCGTGTAACATTGCTGTAAACAGCTCCTACCCAGATGCCACTCCAGCACAGGGATCATATCAGGTCCCCCTATGTGTCCTCTGCTATAAACACAAGCTGCTGTCTGTTGGAGCCCTGCCCTCCGCACTAGCAGGGGAACCCAGTTAGAGATTTCCAGCAGAACCGCAGCCGTAGATTTGCTTTAAATTGGATCCAGTGCACAGATGGAAGCACCGGTGCTTTTGACCCTCCTCCAGCGTGCTGTGGATGTTGTCCTCGTCTTCCCTTTTTAGTTGCATCGAATGACAGAGTTCCAGTGGAGGTGCAGGTGGTGATGACCCTGCTAATTAAACCACTCTGATTCGAGTTTTCTTGTGTCCTGAAAGTTAAAAACCGTGGATTTCAGTTAAATGGTACTTCAATAGACAATTTTACAGCAGTGTTGGGAGGTAATTTACTTAAAATAGTGACACTAAGATTTTTCAGCAGTGTTATAGCAGTTCAGTTATTTTCTTAATGGTGTAACTTTTCCAGAAACAAGCTAATTAAAGGGGTCATATGATGCTTTTTTAAAGATAATTTTGTGCTTTAATGTTCAAAAGAATTTCAGAATTTTTTTCAATTACTGTACATTATTGTAGATTCTCAATGCTCTACCTCTCTCAAATGCGTTGCCTTCTACAAAGCCCCTTCTCCTGACAAGCACAGTCTGCTCTGATTGGCCAACTGATCCAGTGCATTGTGATTGGCCAAACACCACAAGCATTCGTCAGAAATGTAATGCCCCTTTCCATAATCGCGAGCTTCATCTTTCAAAGTAAAAGTAAAGACAGTAAATAATGTCCTTAGTTTTACCATCAGTTCAAGCCTGAAAGGACAGAGTCACGTGACAGACATAGTGATGTCGCTCATGACGCTCATGTGTTTACAGTACACAAGCCACGGACGGTTAAGACAGCTTACTCCACTCTGTGACCCTGTGTCTCACTCTCTCTCACACACACACATGCACGTGCGCGCACACACACACACATAGACTTTCTTTGTGTGAACATTTGGGCGGCATTACGCAAATATTTCCACATCGTGACGTAGACATGTGGGCACATGTTAGAACGAGCCGTTTTAGGGATATGTGGCATAGTCCTAATTTTGATAAAGAATATCTCTTTGGATTTGAGACTTTAGTTTTCGCAACTTTAAAAATCTTCTTCATGCACCAAGAGCTTGTAACACGCCAAAGTGAAAGGAAAAATTGAAATCGCATCATATGACCCCTTTAATACAGCGATAATCGCAGTTTTTTTAATGTATGTCCTGAGGAAATAATATAACATTTCTCAAACTATTTATTATGTTTTTGGTTAAAGGAATAGTCCAGATAAGTAATGCATAAATATTATATGAAGCAAATGCACAGAAAGCATCTGTCACACGGCTTGTGACTACTAACTAAGTTCTCTTTCATGTCTTATTGCGCATACACTGTCAAATACACACAAGGTTGTTGAAAACACGCTACAAAAACAGTCGGTTATGTCTGCGTAGGTAAACAGCTGGGAAAGAAATTGAATCTTTATACTGAATCAGTGTATTAAGTCACAGCAGGTGTCTTCATTGTTAATACGAGCCAAACGATAAATAAAAACAGAAAATCACTCACTGCTTTTGACCGAATAGCTTCTATAGCTTTAAGAATGCATTTTTTTTTACATGAATCCTGTTTTTAAATGCTCTTGTGTGAAGGTTAAAATGGTGGATTGAGTGCAGCTAACTCAGGGGTCCAGGGCTGCTGCTGACCAAATGGGTGCCCTAAGCAGAATTGTATTGTTTTGCTCCCTCCTCAAATTTTTATGGAAGTTAAAAAGCAAAACAAAAAAAAAAACACCTAATATAGGGTTCGAAATAGATATCTAAATATCTATTTTATAAAATATATTAATATCTATATTACAATCAGGAAATATAAAGTTCTGTAGCCTGACAATTAATTCTGAAAGGATGTCACCTTTTAGCAAGCATATTTTGGAAAATAGAAGTATATACCCTGTTGGAAAATCCAGATTAAAATGATAGGTGTGTTTAGATGTTTTCTTGATGGGTGGCTGATCCAAGCTGATCATTGATGTTGGACCATGTTCCAAATAACTACCCTATTGATCATCTGGTATCTGTTTTTGCAGATGCAAGATGATCTACTGTAGCTAATGATTTAGGTGGACTAGCTAATGCTATTAGCTTGAGGTCGAATTCCCAGTCATGACTGGGAATTTGTGACTGAAGGGCTACCTACAGTAAAGATGATTTTTCATGTGATGCTGATCTTGAAAGTCTCTTTTTTGCTCACATCTCTGTCACACAGTCAGTCTCACCTTCAACAGCCCCCACCTTAATTCCCCTAGTTCCCTCGCCCCAGTCCCATCTTTCAGGGATGCTTTGATCCTGCGTTCTCAACGCCTCCCCGCTTCGCTGGAAATAATTTGATGTAGGGAAAGGCCGCCTGCGCAGAGGGATGAGTGTGCAGCAACTCTTCCTCTGTGAAATACATCTTTTATTTAGCGTAGCCCTGAGACAGCACTTCTGCCTCGTCACACCGCAGTGATAAATGTTCTACACAGGTTATTGCTGCCGCCCACTCCTGAGAGCTGTTAGCACACATGCTAATGCGTTCCTGTGCTACATGGTTGTCACAGTAATGTCGAAGGTGAAAACAAAATGGTTAATATTGTCAGGTATATGGGAGCTTATATTTAGTCTGATACTTAGAACTGTTGCTAATTCAATTAAATTAAATTTTTGAAGATAAAATGGGTAATTATAGTCATTTTACATTACATTTGAACATTTAATAGGCTCTTAAATCATCACACTTTTGCTTCTATCATAGCAAAAACAGTTATGGAACATGATCCATCTTTAAACAACGCTTAATTTTCTGTTCAGGTTCAGTTGAGCAGGTGGAGAAATGTCCTGTCCTACATGACCATTTGCTAACAAGTTTTTTGCTTCAAAGGTTGTGCTATGCATTCATTTATTATGCTAAAGAAATAATAAATAACTTTTTATTCATTTTTACTTTTTTGTTTTACATTTTAATAAAGTACTGTGTAGGACACATTTATAACTCTTGCATTTAATTACATTAATTATTATTATATTACACTTATCCTTGTGTAATATATGTTTTTTTATTTTAATTTTTTTATAAGTATATTATTTCCACAAAGGCTGCATTTATTTTATCAAAATACAGTAAACTGTAATATTTGAACATATATATTATCAATATTGCAAAAAGTTGATTAATTTAATGTGTCCTTGCTGAAAAAAAGTATAACTCTTACTGACGCTAAAATTATGAACTAGTGTGTTTAAATCATGTATACTTGCTTGAAATGAAGACTTTTTCATTTCATTTCACAGAGAGCAGACACCCTCATGGGGGCAGTCATGTTGAGATCACATGACCCGCTGATCAAGACTTTGTTATTTTGTTAACCTGCAGATTAAATAATATCTTATTATTACATTTTTACAACTGCCTTTGTTAATACAATCTGTGTAGATGTGTGTATAAATCCAAGACAATCACAAAAAATGTATGTCCTGCGCCTTTAAGAAAATATATGTGCGTCACCGATTGTGACAGATTTCATAAAAAAATGGATGTAGTCTGAATTATATTGTCTGTTGCTGTTCAGATATCCGGGGCATAGAGAACTTCCTAGACCAGACGTCTCAGCAGGGGATGGACGTGTCTCTCCAGAAGGTGGAATCCAATATTAACATGATGATCACTGGAATGTTCCGCACCATGAGGGTGGAAGAGCTGCATCGCTACAGGGACACACTGAGGCGTGCTGTGCTGTTCATGAGCCCCGCCACAGCAAAGGCCTTCATTACTGAGGTATTCACACACACGAAGAAGTAGGAGTACATATCGCATATGGCTGCCGTTACATTAATAGATTTCTTTGCACTGCACAGATGCAAGTAGTGGCCCTCAAATCCAGCCAGCGGGCATTTAAAGCAAAGCCTTCAATCTGTCATTCTGATTGAAAAATGTCCCTTGTTTTAATTGGCAATATTTGTAAGGAAGCCATTAAATGGCCTTGCTCTCTCTCTGATAACTCTCTCTGGGAATTAAACCATGACGTATTGCTTAATCTCACATGCTATTCTCTTTCGCCTTTAATTAAAAATATCCTGTGAAAAGCAATCAAAATCCAATTTTGGTTGAACGTGGAATAGGACAGGAACCATCAGTAGTGGCTGAGACTGCAGGCAGCTGTAATGACTCTTGGGTCTGGGGATAATAAGTTGATCAGGGGGAGCTCAGAGTCTTAAAGATACGCACTTCAGCCAGGGAATCATCGCAGGACATTTAAAGCAGCTTATTGTTTTTGTTATTGGATTTGAATGGGAAAATGTTATTCTCGCAGAACGCTTGGCTACCTTTTTGGGACAAATTATTTTGCGGGAATACATTGGAAACCATGTGTGGCTTAGGCTTGTGGTTAAAGGAGACAACTCGGACATCACACCAATTTCCATAATCTAAAATCTGAATTGGTTAAGTGAGCTGTTTTTCACTTGTCGGAGTCTTGACACCCACAGGGTTTTACAGAGCTTATATATAGAGAGCTGTAAATGGTTTTAAACAAATCTCTTATGCTCACCGATGCAACATTTATTTGATCAAATATTATTTGATCATTATTATTATTATTATTATTATTATTATTATTATTGTTATTGTTATTGTTATTATCAGTGTTAAACATGGTTGTGCTGCTTAATATTTTTTGCAAGTCATGATAACTTTTATTTAATGCTGAATACCAGTATTAATTTCATAACAATTGTACTAATCCCATACCCTGAGTGGTGCTAGGGATAGACCTTATGTGTCAGAGAAACAAGTGAGAAGCCATCATTTTGCCTTGGAACATTTTTGATGTAGCTCTGTAGAATCACTGTTGAAAAGTAATTATCTGGTGAAGTGGATTTACTAACTGTAGCATCAACAAACATTATCATGTACTAGACCGGGAAGGTGTAAAAGCTTTCCTTTCTGGTGTGAAAATACAAACAGAAGACTGCTACTGTTCTATAAATAAATTAATAAATTCTAGGTTAGTAATTAATATTATGTTACCATTAACTGTTAACTATACAATAAATATTGTGTGTAAAAAATATATATACAGTTATACAGTTATATATATATATATATATATATATATATATATATATACAGTTATATATATATATATATATATATAATGAAAAATTAAATGTATGCATTTAGCAGACACTTTTATCCAAAGCGACTTACAGTGCAGTAATTTATACCTATCATGTGTTCACGGGGAATCGAACCCCCAACCTTGCGCTTGACAGCTTATTAATTAAACATATTAATAAAAAAATAATTACTTAAGAACACCCCCCCCCCCCCCCTCAAAAAAAAGGGGGAAGACATTTGTAGCCTCCCTCTTGGGCTTTGATTGCATACAGTGTGTGTGTTTATGTTTTCCAGAACCGCAGCAAGAAAGACTATTAAACATCTGTTGTGAGCGTTCATTACCAGATCTTGGAACTGAAGCTGCAGTTCTGGTTTGTTCAGGAATTGTCACATAAAAGCAGCGTATCTGGCTTATCTAAGCCATTTGTCTGTGCTGTAAAGCTGATTTAAAGGCCAGTTCATTGTCCAGGAGACATTCTGTGTATAGTTAGAGACAAATTGCTCCTATAAGAAGTCATGTTTCAGCATGCAGCTGCTTCTGTGTTTTAAGGTCAATTTTAAACATATTTTACTATAGGGCTCGTATTAGATTATGACAAAATAGTCGCGGGACTGTATTTCAACAAATGTGGCTCGTTTGAAAGAACCTTTAGAAGTTTCTCAAAAATAAAAAATAATTTGAAAAGGCCTTGCCTTTATTGTGTCTCCAATGTGCAATACCGGAGTTTGTTGAGTCACATTTACTGATATATTTGATGCTCTCCTATTCTTATTGTTGAAGTCTAACAGAGTCTTTTACAAGCTCATACAAACATTAATGTGTGTGAATCTGTGCACTGGATTCTCTGCATGACCCATAGAGCCCCATAAAACAGTCAATGGGAGATACATGTGTCAAGATTAATGTTCACTAACGCCTCTAAACCAGCATTCTGGGTCCTGCTCGGACACTTTATGAAAGCATTATGATCTTTTTTTGCATTTGGGAAACATTTGATTGTTTATTGGACATTGGATAATAATTTACTAGCAATTTTTATTGTGTTTTGTTTCTGTTTATACCTTAATCTATTCAGTGAGTGGGCAGTGCTACTCTTAACCCCACTATCAAGCATAGAAAGTAATTTCTGGATCCTGTCCAGCATCGACAAAGAGAAAGCTCAAATGTATTCATTCATGTGCTACCTGTCAAAAGAAGTCTGGCATTGAAATGAAGAAAGTCAGATTACGAATGGTCTTTCTTGGGTGAAGGGTCCCAGGCCAGGTATTTAACAGGATATCAGCCTCACAATGGACAGACAGAAGACATGATGGAGCATGTCAGTGAGGTGAGAGGTGAGGACATGGCTCCACCAGCCATCTGTCTGTGTGTTGTGTGTATGGTGAACAGTCAGAGAAACATGTCCATCAAACCTTTGCTGACAAGCTGTCAGACTATGGTGGAAAACCATCCACTCCAGTAGACTATTAAGGTGCAGTGTGTTGAGGAAACATGATTGGTTTGTGAAGCTTTGTCTGGGTCACGATAGATGAGAACCTACTATTTTAAAGGAATAGTTCACCCAAAAATGACAATTAGCCCATGATTAAGCCTAAATTAAAATTTTCAAGCTCACTATATAATGAAAAATATGATATTCTGATTCTGAAAATATTTCAGTAAATATATTTGGTAGTTTAAAAACTTTTATATTGCCTGTGTTATTTGATCTATAATGGGTGATGGGCGTCGCCATGTTATTTCGCGTTGAATCCGAGCTGTGGGATTTACAACACGCAAATACATCATCTCCTCCCGAAAACACATACAATTCTGTGGAAAACTAGGAGAAGAGCAGAGTAAACTTTAGGTACCTACACAATCTGTATATGATATCAATAAAAACATTTAAGTAAGTAGGTAAAGTTTATTTATAGAGCGATTTTCACAGATACAATCACAAAGTGCTTTACAATGTACAACCACATTAATATTCAAATAAAATTAAAGCAAATAAAAAGTCCAAATTAAACTTAAGCCCAGTCAACTAAAAGCTTGTTTAAATAACAGTGTCTTGAGTTGCCAGAGTCAGCCACACAGAGCAACAAATGCAAGGCATTCCACAGTCTGGGGGCTACAGCCTCAAAGGACAGATCTCCCCTGTTTTTATAATGAGTCTTTGGGACAATTAAAAGACTTTGGCCTGCTGATTGAAGGGAACGACCTGGGGAGTATGTGCATAGCAAGTCAGTGATATATTGTGGGGCCTGACCATTTAAAGCTCTAAAAGTTAAACTAATATTTTAAAATCAATGCGAAATTTGATAGGTAGCCAGTGTAGGGAGGACAAAATAGGGTTGATGTGAGCTCGTCTGCCACATCCTGTTAAAAGCCTTGCAGCAGCATTTTGTACTATTTGTAGATGATTTAGAGCAGATTTGTTAAGAAAAGTAAAAAGTGAGTTAACAATAATCTAAACGTGAAGAAATAAAAGCACGAATAACCATCTCAAGATCAGAGTCTGTTAAAATCATCCTCAATTTTGCAATATTTCTTAGGTGATAAAAACTATTTCTGACCAGAAGTCTCGAGTGGCAGTCTAAAGACAACGATTGGTCAAACCAGACACCTAGACAGTGGAGCTCAGAGAACCAAGGTGTTGCACAATTAGTGGAATTTTGTTGTCTGGGGCTATAATCAGGCTTTCAGTCTTTTTCAAGTTTAATTGGAGGCAGTTTCTAACAAGCCACGATTTAACACAAGATAAACTATTCAATAAATTGGTTAGTTTGTGGAACTCAGAATCATTAAACGAGCAATACAAATGTATGTCATCAGCATAAAAATGGTATGACATATTGTTAAAATGTTTCTAAATATTTCCAAGAGGGGTAATGTACAGTAAAAACAGAAGAGGACCCAGGACAGATCCCTGGGGGACACCATTCAAGAATGGAATGGCTTCAGACAGTATATCATTTACATGTACAAAAATGTCGTCAGATTATATTTGTAAGGATCATTATTGCCATTTCAACAGACATCATCATCATTAAAGTATTATATCGCTCAAAAAAATCTGCACATTTGGTTCTACAACCTTCATCTCGCTACCACAGCAAAATATGTATTCATTTATTTACATTCTAAGCTGTCAGGACAAGGCAGCTGCTGTTTCCCATCAGCCCATGGACTATGCGTGATTCACAGGCCTCACTAACTCGTCAATGTCTCTGGCACAAGGTTACGGAGGTGACTGATGGCCCTGTCCTCACGCACACACTCACACACAAACATGCCAGGGCACACGCAAACACACATGCAGATGTGTTTAGACAAGCCTCCCTAACCAAGACCCAAGGTCATACTTGCAGAAGCAAACAAAAACTGCAGGTGAACTCCATCGGCATTCATTATGTCCTAAAGAGCTTTGACTGGATAAAAAGTAAACACTGCAAATGAGAAATTGGAGTATCTGTGTGATCCACGCTGGAAAATAAAAAGTCACTAAATAAGGACATAGAAAGACATTACAGAAGCGTGGAAAGATAGCACATGACAAAAGGGTAATATTCATATCTGCATTGAAGGTTAAACAGACAGGAGACAATGATTGCTTCCTCTTCAACAGAGTCACTTATGATGAAGTGAATTTGCGTGGTAGTTATGTCGCCAGGCTTCTTTTTTTTTTCTTTTTTTTTTTTTTTTTTTTTGATTTACATGAGAATTTATATTTGAGGTGTTCATTCAAGGTGACAATTTGGAGGTGAACACTCTGCTGAGCTCTTATGCTGATTGACGGATGAGAAACTTTTCTGCTGCTCAGACAAATCCTTTCTACAGGAGAGGAAATGGAGAGGCCTTTTCAAATACATTATTTAAAATGAAGGCCAGGAGATGATGACTGCTCAGATTCATTGTATGCTTTATAGCTGGCCTGACATCATTAGTGCCAGTGCCGTGGTGACAGACAAGGAGAGTCTTACCAAGTACAAAGAGTCTTTGTGATGAATTGTAATGAGCAGCACTGCCCTTTTGCCATATAAATTAACGGTTTAACATGTCAGAGAGCATGTTTTTTTAAATCCATAAATTCATATTTGACCATATAATTATGAGTGTCCCCTTAGGAAAAGAAGATCTCTTAAATATCTTGGTTGTTTTACTTGGACAGCAATGAGATTGAATGGAGAACAGAACATAAACTTCTTGAATGTTCCTCTCTCTCTCTTCCCTCTTCTCTCTTCTCTCTCTCTATCTCTCTCTCTCTCTCTTATGAAGAATTATGAAGCAGAAAATTTGAGTTGTCTCTCCAAAACAATGTTATATGAGAAATTGATGAGGAATTCTTCACCTCAATTTTACTTTACAAAATCTTTCGCTTTTGTCGATTCGTTTCTTCAGCCTTTGGTTTTGGTATTATCCTCTTATATCAGAGATTTGAAAGATTTGATTGAACTTATTAATTCTGACATTGCCTAATTCTCTTGTTCTTTAAGCGACAATGGATGTTGAATCTCTTTACCCATTTCAGGGTGGATTGTAGGCATTGCAATTTTTCTTTACCAACGTTCTGATAAGGTTCCTAGTACTGAATGCTTATTAGAATTGTGAATTGTGAACTTATTAGAACAAATAAGTGTTGTCCTATAATTATTTGATTTTTTTTTTTTTTTTTTTGGTCTGATTTTTATCTTGTTCAAAAATGGCCCTCTGATATGTAGTTTGTCTGAACAAAAATGTGTGTATAATTCATGTTGTAATCCTTTCTTTAAAAATATTTTGCTATGGAAACAGTACATTGGTGTAAATAATTAAAATAATGATAAAAAAAAAAAAAAAAAAAAAAAAACTTTGGGACTGACATTTGTGCAGCACTCTAATGCAGTTCAGTGCATTCCTCTTCTGGTCATTTTCAATTCAAATGCCACTTCTCCAATCAATTTTAATATGATAATTTTTGTCCTCTTACATACTTTATATTCAAATTTCAACAATTGACTTGTTTCTTTTTAAAAGGAACTGTAGTAGGAATGTCTATGACAAAGTTGAATTCAGAACGAGCAATGTTTCATAGCATAATGTTTACTCTTCATAGAGAAATCAGCCAACAAACATCAGACTCTGCTTAATGAGCTGGGAAATAAAAAAAGAATATAAAAAAATGACACTTAAGCTTATTTGAAACATAAATGAGAACTTTTTGTGCTAGTGTGAGCTAAAATTTTAATCATCACCATCATGATCATTGTCATCATCATGTGATGTCTTTAATAATCCCTGTTTATTAAACTTAATAATTTGATGTTGTTTGCAGAAAAAAAAAGACTTCCTTTACATAATGCTGAAACATCAGTAAATCATCCAGTGCTGAGCAAAGGCTTGTGTTTATAGCGTGAGAACTGGCAGGCTCATCCTCGGTGATCACAGGGCCACAGCAGTGGCTGATCAGGATGTTACAAGCAGAGATAATTCTTAGAGATGGGGTGGAGGCACTGATTGACGTGTCAGCTTTTTTATCGGGCTGGATGGTCACGGCTGTCATCTGCAGAGTGTTTCAGCCTGCATGATGGATTATTTACAACTCTTGTGCCACCGCCGCTCGCCACATCCTCGAAGTCGTTCCCGTACATTACACGGTCAATTACGCCACGCTGGCCATTTTCTCATCTCAATCAAATTATCTCTACATTGTGCTTAATTTCAGTTGCAAAGAGCTTAGTCGTTTTTACATGGGTCTGTGGAAACAATATATCACACTGGGAGTCCTGTTGAATGGGCAAACAGGCTGCCATAAAGCAGCCTTTGGAAAATAGATAACACAGCTAGTGCTGGCTTTTTCAATTAAAGTGGAATGAAGGATGAAGAATGAAATTACTCACTCTAATATTTCTCCTTAATTCATGCACTTTACTTAAATGGGAATCTCGCTACTAAGACGTCTGCAATGGTGAGATGAGAAGTGCATTGTAAATTCATAAATTTTCCTTTGACGTAGATGGAACTGCTGCAGTTTTTGTTTTTCATCAGAATGACAAAACATGTATTTACATTTATTTACATACAAATTTATTTTTGCAAGGGCAACAGCATCCAGAATGTCATTGATTGTTATTGATTCCTAGGGATGTTATGTATTAATGAAATTCTAATGATTATTCCATCAGCAACTTTTCAGTTCACAGACTGAAAGCCAATGAAAATAAAAGCCAAAAAATGTCCTACCTCATTTGGAATTTGCATTGGATTTACTTGTAGATGTGTGCAGGTTGCCTTGGGACAGTCTTATTTCAATGCCATGTATTTTCATTTATTTCTTTGCTATTAATGCTGCAAGCTTCCCAAAAAAGAGCTTGATGAATAGTGACACAAACATGGTATGTGCTGATAAGCTTACAGTGGCTGGATTACTCCCATAATCCTCTTCTGGCTCGTGGTCCCATTACCCGCTGCACATAGACCCATGCAGGGGTCACACATCAGGACACAATTGCATTGTCACCACCCATCATACTTTGCTTCTGCCACCATCGGCCAGGTGCAAACAGCACTCTGTTGGAGTGTTAGATGATATCTGGGGACCTTCCTCTTGTGGCAGATTGTTGGATTAATGTGGTTTTTGTAGGGAGGAGAGTGGCGACACACTGGCACCAAGTGCTCTGGCGTGAGCCCACTGGGACCGGACTGAACTATTGCACTCTCAGATGCATCTCAATAAATTAGAATGTTGTGGAAAAGTACATTTATTTCTGTAATTCAACTCAAATTGTGAAACTTGTGTATTTAATAAATTAAATGCACACAGACTGAAGTAGTTTAAGTCTTGGATTCTTTTAATTGTGATGATTTTGGCTCACATTTAACCATAACATGCCAATCTCTCAATAAATCTCAACAAATAAAAATACTTCATAAGACCAATAAAAATTGCATTCTGTTGTGTCTCATTTTCATTTTGACAATATCCCATATATTCTCTATGGGGTTCAGGTCTGGTGAGTTTGCTGGCCAGTCAGGCACACCAAGACCATGGTCATTTAACCAACTTTTGGTGCTTTTGTGATGAATGAGTTGATGAATTAATAATTTCTTTATGTACAAACTTAAAACAATCTTAAACTATTGGCTGTATTTCACATCAAACGCAATACAACTGGAAGCAAATAGTGTATAATTATCTAAATATATATATATATATATATATATTTCTGTTTTATACAATAAAAATAAAATATACTTCAAATAAAAATTATGCAAACATATATGTAAAAAAACAACTTATGGAGTTTGAACTTCACATTAAACCGCTTCTGAACACTGGCACAGATGTGCATGTTCAGCTAGAATTGCCCTGAACTTATGCATGTTTGGATACGGAGCTATTCGTAAAGTTACAAAAAATGTTGTGCACTCCGTCACGCGAAATGAGTTCACGCACACTCAAAGCGAACTTCCGGCAACACCACGATGATGTCATATTTTCTGGGTTCACCCAAGCGAACTTGAGGAGGCGTCGAGTATAATTCAGCCTTGACACAGAGAAAGGGACTAATGGCCGCCCAGCTGGGGTTCGTCTTTGGGAGAAAAATTAGAAGATTTTTTTTTTTTTTTAAATGCATATGTGTGTACTTCTAACATGTTTGGTTGGTAAAATAAATGTTGTAAATTCAAATCAGGGAATCTTCCGTGTCTGGAATGGATGTACTCTTGAGTCTATAAGGTAACAATAATATAATAAGATAACCTTGTTTGAAATGGGTTTGGCTAAAGTAAAATTTTGGTTTTGTCTATACTGCTTGTACTATATTGACTGGGTTAAATAGAATGGCATTACTTAAAAGAAACTAAAATACAATTATCAGTGACTAAAACTAGACATCAGTTTTCGTTGACTAAAACTAGACTAGACTAAAAAGAGTATGAATGTGACTAAAACTAATAAAAACTAAAATGACAGCTTCACACAAAGACTATACTAAAACTAAAATTAAAACAGGCTGCCAAAAACAACACTATTGACAATCCTCATAATGCTACTGTTCTCTCTCTAACTTTCTGTTAACATGTTTGGATACAGCACTCTGTGAACATCCTTGAGAACAAACATCCATCATTGCAACTTTCAAGCTCATAAAACTTTAAAGTAATAGCACGAGGACATTGACAGAGGTGAGTTGAGACAATGTTCATATGTTTCACTAAACTTTCCCTGTGAGTTACCTTCTCACAAAGAGAGCAATTACAACCATAGCACCTGCTAATAACCTCTGCTGCACAAATTGTGTGTAGAGGAAGAGAAAAGGTTACTTGAAAATAAAAAATAAAAATAATTGAATATACACATGAATGAGAATTCATTCCATTATTTACCATTTACAAGAAAAATAAAGGTTTAAGAATAAAGTCATTACAAAAAATACTGTAAAATAGTAATATTTTGAGAATGAACTAAAAGTTCTAAGAAAAAAATGCATTATCAGATTAAAGGAATGAAGCAGTTATGAAAGTAATGTCTATTGAGACATTCTTCTAAAACGCTTATCAAAAAAAAACATTTTAGATATCCTTTAGTCTCATTGCAAGTTTAGTCAAGTAAAGTCAAGTTGAGCTTTATTGTCATTCCGCTACATGTGTGGACATACAGTGGAACGAAATGTCGTGCCTCGCAGGACCATGGTGCTACATAAATACAGACATACAACAATGAAGTAAAACAGTATAAACCTACTATATACCTATACATAATGCTATGTCCCATGATGCTATGTTGAATCTCAAAATTATACTCTTTTTATTCTCATCCTGTTATAAGATTATTCTCAAAACATGTATGTGACTTTATGATGTGTATGCATGTATGTACATGTGTATGTATGTGTGTCATTTTATTAAGCTTAAGTTTTATGACACTAAAAAGCTGCCATACTCGTTTGATAATGTACCCTGATTTACAAAAATAAAATAAAATAACCAGCTCTGACCTTTTTATAAATTCCATGTGGGTGTTCAGAGTAAAAATAAAATGTTTTTCTTTCTTTATCTACTGCTGTCTTACTTGTACCACACTTTGCTCAGTGTGGATCAAACATGGTAATGGAGAAAAATTACTTCCATGTTTCCTGTTACAGCTTCTTGCCTCTGCTGTCAACACATGAGCCTGGAAGGCAATTATTTGACTACATTATAATTATTTTATGTTAGGAGCTGCAGCGATGACTGCTAAGGGAAAGAAACATGGGAAATCCTCTCACTTAAACCAAGACTCAACAAAGAAAGGCTTGCTGGTTCAGCTGATTGTCAAGAGTGCAGAAGCTTGATTATACTGTATTATTTTATTAAAACACAGGTGATCGATAGCTCTGATAGGTTGCTCTTTGTCATGACACCTTGAAGGTTGTCATGTGTTTGCTTTGGCTCCCCTTTGAGGCCAGAGCACCATTTTGTAGCCATAGTAAATCAGCAGCATATTTACAATGAAATCAGGATTGAATTATACAAGCAGTTCAGGGTAATGAAGCTTAAAGGGGGATGCAGAAAGAATAAACATTGTCCTCACAAACAAAAGGCTTCTAACCCGTTTCCTTATAGGACCAAACTTTGCTCTGTATATTGTCCTGTGTAGGTTTGTGTAGATGTTTTGCCATTCATTATTAAATGTATTTTAAATATATATAAAGTCACGGGGTGAAGAACCACTCGACAAGAGGTGCGTGAATTAAATGCCCCGGAGGGTGGATTTATTGACAAGTGAAGGGTGCCTGGTGAAGTGTCCTGATCCAATTTCAGCTGGTTGGTGCTTCCCGTGTGCTCGCCGGTGCCAATCAAGGGGAAAGTGGGTGTCCTGACGTGCTCCAAAATGTGTGGGCTGTCAGTCACTCGCTGCTTTCGGTGACGATAGAAGAGAGGGGTTAGACCAGCGTTGCATTCGGTTCAAGAACGTCTTCTGAGTGTAACATGTGCTCCTTTTAAATGTGCTGGCTGATGGGGAGCAGCTGTGACCGATCAGCCGGTGATGAGGACGTGCAGGTGTTTTGCTTTGGTTTCCAGGGCGACGGTGATTCCTCTGGGAGTGCTCATCACAATATACATATATATATATATATATATATATATATATATATATATATATATATATATATATATATATATATATATATATATATATATATATATATATGTGTATATATATATGTATATATATATGTATATATATATGTATATATGTATATATGTGTATATATATATATATGTGTGTGTGTGTGTGTGTGTGTGTGTGTATGTATGTATGTATGTATGCATGTTTTTATCGAATGAGGGCAGTGTCCAAACCTGAACACATTAGATAACAAAAAATGCTGAAAAAAATAAAACCTTGTTAAATCTGATTTATTCACTCAGACCAAGAGGCATGATCAAAAATCAGATTTTAATTAGATTTCAAACCATATTTTTCTCCTGAAATGCAATGCAATGTAATGTATTTGCCAAGTAAAGCTGATTGTTCAACAAGAAAAAATAAAATAAATGGAGCTAGATCAAATGCACAGAAAGTTTGCTATAATGATGCCTAAATAGCTATTTGGCTATTGGCTGAACTTTATCAGAAAAAGAAGAGCAAGTTATTACATTTTGATAAATGATTATGAAAAACATGCACCATTGAATCATTCACATTAAGACCTTGATGTGCATTAGGAAAGTAAACGGGGTCCATTTTGAAGTCGTGTTGACTTTGTGGGACTTTCTGATGATGTCCAATGAGATTCCACAGAGTGGGTTTTGAAGCCTTTTGTCATGACTAGCCATTTAAAGCTTTACTTGTTTTGTATTAATTTTTTTATTCGTTCCCCCCATAATTATGTGATTATGATTTCACAGACAAACCCACATCGGATATAGGCCCTCCACGTGTTATCAGAGATACAAGTGGCATAATTATGAAGTATGGAAGAGTTTGAGTGTTTTGTATATGTCTGTTGCCGTGTTCGTTCATCATCCAAACCTCCGCTCCGGGAGATGCACCCTCAGAGATGATAGCATGAAAAGTGTGTGTCAGTGGCAGTGTGTGTTGTAAAAAGTCACACTACAGCAGTGAGATGGGCCACCCTCCTGAAAGACTCCACACAGCGGATGAATTATACATGACTAAAGCCGCAGCTCACTGCGAGGCTGGCTGACATTAAAGCAAAATGGCAATTGTGACACACAACAGTTTTGATGTATTTAAAGCGCTCATGCTCGAGCAAGTGTGAGCTAAGTACATAACATGCTGGAATTCACTCTGAAGAATAATGTGCCATTTGAGGAATTAATCAGCACAGAAAACACATATGGTGTTCCCGGTTAGTGGCACATACTGTTTAGTTTTTATTCAGCATTGTCTTCTCTTCCGGAGTAATTCATTTACTCAAACAGTACACTGACTGAACTGCTGTGAAGAGAGAACTGAACATGAACACCGAGCTGAGCCAGTAACAAGCGAACGATTTACTCATTCTCGAGTCAAGAACTGGTTGCATCGGTTTTTGGATCACCAGTGATGGGAAGTTCGGTTCTATACCGTGAACCGATTCTTTCGGACAGTGCGATTCAATAAACTGGTTGAAGAAAACGGTTAACCGGTTCTTTTGCGCTCAAAGTAATGGCATCATGGTGTCAGTGGCGATGATTGCCCTTCATTCAAGCCTTCGATTTACCTGCACTCATAACATTAGCACTAAATCATCAAAAGAATCAGTTCAGATGCTCTGTGTGTCAGTCTGCTTCCCGCTGAATCACACATGCAGTATCATCAGCTCCTCAGTTCTCTATTCAGACACGTCCGACAAAAACGGTTCTTGACTTGAGAATGAGTCAATCGTTCGTTCGTTATCTGGTATATTGGTTTGTTTGAACTCAGAGGGAGTGTCAGCCACATTAAAAAAGTTAACAGCTTAAGTCATTTGTGGATTAATGCTTATTGGAGACGCGAACCATTTCAAACCATTCAGTTTGATTTGGTGAACTGGTTCAAGAACATCCGGTTACATCGAGTGATTCGTTTGCAAACTGGATATAACTAAACTGCAGTGTTTTGAACTCGCTCACAACAGACCCGGAAGAGAAGACAATGCTGAATAAATTCATAGTTTTTTTTTATTTTCTATAGTTTTGTGTGGTTCATTACTTTGAGTATTATATTATATTATATTCTATTATATTCTATTATATTATATTATATTCTATTATTTTCTATTATATTATATTATATTATATTATATTATATTATATTATATTATATTATATTATATTATATTATACAAATATATTCTTCAGTTTAAAACAGGTAATTAGAAAATGAATCTATGTCTTGTTGTCCAAAAAAAAAAGTTTTTGAATGTTTTTGAAATAAGTTTTTGTACTCCAAAGCTGCTTTTAAGTTAATCAATAATACAATAAAACAGTAGTACTGTAAAATATTATTACGACTGATTATAACAGTTGTATTTGAATATATTTTGATTTTATTTATTATTATTTTTCCTGTGATGGCAAAGCTGAAATTTCAGTGTCACATGATCTCTCATAAATCATTGTTATATGTTGATTTGATGCTCATGAAACAATATTATAAACATTTAAAACAGGTGTGCTGCTTAATATTTTTTGTGGACAAATTATTTTTCTTTGATGAGTAGAAAGTTCAGAACAACAGCAGTTATTTGAAATAGAATTTCTTGAATTAATGTTATCTTTTCAACACTGTGTAAGCATAACAATCTGCATAAACTGATAATAATAATAGTAGTAATAATAATAATAATAATAATAATAATAATAATAATAATAATGTTTTATTTATATAGCACCTTTGAAGAACCCAAGGATTCTTTACATAAGGTTTGATAGATAGAAGCATGAACACAGATATACACAAATATATAGCCACATGATCAAGATAAGAGAGCAGACAGAGATCAAATAATATACAAGATAAGTAATGAAAGCAAAAAATTGAGACAGACAATCAATGAACAAAGCATATTGTAAATAAGTGAGTTTTGATGTCAGTTTTAAAGGTCTGGAGTGAAGATGCAGCACCAAGGTTTTGGAGATGTTTGGTCCTTTGCTTTAGGGCTGCATACAGAAACAGACACATACAGAAAATAGTGCCAAGGTTTTATTTTTATTATTTTCTCACAGTTTTTGCTTTCAAGATTGGTGCAGATGGGTTAAGGGTTCCCCTTTTGTGGAAATGGTGTTTAATTATACATAATTAATCAAGATTTCATTTAGCATATTATTAGAAGGATTTTTATCATAGCATTACATTTGGAACAATTATGAGTTTGTGTGTGAGATGACATACAGCTAAGTATGGTGACCTATACTTAGATTTTGTCTCCATTTAACCCATCCAAAGTGCACACACACACACACACACACACACACACACACACACACACACACACACACACACACACACACACACACACAGTGAACACACAGACAAAGTTTTAAGTTCTCATTTGGATCCATTGGGTCACTTATGGGGTAAAAAGAGGTGGTGAGGAGGCATATTTACGCAGCTGGTGGATGTCAAAGTTCACGTCTAATTCTGGTCATCTATCCCTTTGGCTCTTTTTAATGAATACACGCCATCTCACCTTCCACTTCCAGGGCTCAGGCAGGTGGAAAATATGAGATAATAACAATAATCGGCATTCTGTGAAAGCACCTGGTTGAAGGACATTGCTTTCACTGTATAAATTCGACCAGTGCTTGTATCTGAAAGCGGATAGAACTTGAACATGTCTCCTTGAAGAGATGCCTTTCTTTTCCTTTTTTTTTTTTTTTTTTTTTTAGTGAATTGTTAAAGGCAAACCACAACCACTCAGGCTCATTAGAAAAAAAATGAATAATATTAAAGAAAATTAAGGAAATTAAAGAAATATGTGATTGTGGTTAACAGTAGCTGCTTATTCTTCACTGGGTTTCTACATTAATTCATGTGGAGAGTTAGTACTGAGGTGACCACTCTCTCAATGGGGAACTCAGGAACCACAATCTGGATGTGAATTCATATGGCCTCCTAATTCTTTTATAGCAGATTTACAGCTGACAGCACTTCCAAAGAGTGGATGTATCCAAGTGATTACAGGCTTTGATTTTGTACGTGTAAGACTTTGCCAACCCACTGTCAGTCAAGGCTGTCATTACAGCTCAACAGCTAGTCAGACCGGATTCCCATCAGATGGTCATTTTACAAGTTTAGGTTTTGTCATTGAAATGTGATGATCAAACATTCTTCTCTGTGGTTTTTAAAGCGATTTATTGTTCGGTCATCATTGCATGTCATTCCAAAACATATGACTGGATTTTTTTAGAAGAAAAAATGTATCATAGAAGCATTTCATACAACGTGTGTACATTTCAAGTGTTCTGAAGCCATTACAACATCTCTGAAATTCTGCTGTCTGTTGTGTAGCTCACATAAAAGTCACTTTCAAACAAGCAGATTTCTGTCGGTCAGTGTGTAAAATTTATATGACCAACTTGAACATAAGTGAAAAATACATTAAAAACTTATTTTTCGCATGGAATTCCAGAATGCTTGAATTTTCCAAAAATTCTAGTTATTCAATAATTATCTTCCTGGTTGTATAAGCTGTATGGACACAATGGTTCTTGTCATTTAATTTCTTGAAGTCAGTGACATAAAAACTGACACAATGGCGCAATGTAATGTGTGAATAAAGACTTCACTTTGGAACTTTGGACTTGTTTCTCAGATTAAACTCTAAAATGTCTTAAAAATCCTTTTGGAATATAGCGCTTGAGTTGGATGGACTAATTTTATGATGGTATTATGGTACTTTTATGCTATTGTCTCCTTGGCAATGGGAGGGCACACCTCTCACCATCAACTTGCATATTCAACATATAAAAGATAAATAAATAAAAACAGCATGGATGCGGCCACTCAAACATTTAGCCTTTTACCAAGTCTGAAGAATATTTGATTGGGTCAAGCACACTCTGTAACAACCTTGCACTTTTTCTTGGCATTATTACAAGCCTTAGAGGTTCATCTTGGTCTAGTAGAAGTTAAGCCAAAGCTTTAATTAAGCTCAGCCATCTGCCTCAGAACCAAACTTTTGACTAAATTTGAGCAAACAACTGCTTTGAGCCATGTTCACTTTTCATGAGCCACTCTAATGACCTCACAAAGCCTCATCAAAATGATTGGACCATGTAATTAGTAACAGTGGCCACTTTATGTCTACTCCTGTCAAGAGGTTGTGATGTGCTTTTTTTTTTTCTTGATCTTGCTAATACATCAAGCTGATCTTAGCATTTTCAAAGGAAACTTCAGCATCACTTACTGAGATAATGATTACACAAGACTTTAATACAGTGCTTTAACACTTCCAGTTTAATTCAATTAGAAATTGGCTGTAGGCAGAGGTGACGGTAAAATTGATGCAAAATCACAGTGTAAACGTTTTAAGATATTTACTAGTCATTTTGAGGTAAGAAAACAGATCTGTCTGTCTGAAATTAAATGGGTGGCAATTAGGAATGACTTTCACAAGTAATTTTATTATTACAATTCATTATTTTGGGTTACCACCTATTGCTTGTACTCAACACTAATTAACACATTTTAATGATAAATAGTTTAATTCTAAATGAATTTGTTGCAGATAAATATGGTAATTTTATATTTAAAATAATATATTATTAATAAAAGGCAAAGTGTTACAACATTTCCCTATTCTCTCCTATTTAACAATAAGTGATGAAAACCCCCAGCATAAAGTCTGGTGAGCTCTGTTTCAGTACAGCCATCTCGTACAAGATGATTGAAAATGTGATGCATCTTGTCTCTTTTGTGATTACAAAGTTTTATCAGGTGTTTGTGGAAGATTAAAACACTATAAGGGCTGCTTCAGTCATCAGATTCTCCAGCTGTTCCTTATGTTCATGACCAGAATGCTTTATGACACCCACGTTTAGTCACCTACACAATTAAGGTTAATGAAATGTGGCACTGGAACAGTGGGCAGGAGAAACATTGGTGAAGGGTACTATGGTTTTGTGTCTTGTTGGTGCTCAGAGAGAGAGAGCCAAAGATGGGACACAATGGGAAGAACTGTGTGTAGTTTAAGATACATATGGAGACAAAAATATAATAGTTCACCTTTCTCTCTTCCAAACTATTCAGTTTCTAATCAGCTAAATGTTGCTTTCTTTCTCTCTAGGTGGTGGAAACAAATCTTGTGGCTTTCGACTGTCACTGGATCATCATAAATGAGGTGGGTTCTTCATTGCTATTTTGTGAGAAATCTAGTTTATTCTTTCTGTAAGCACATTTTAATATATTTGCATTTTTATTCGTCTAAGTGAGAGGCGGACAATGGCTCATTTTGGAGCCTGATGAAGGTGGCCAGATAAGGACAAATTACAGTTCAATGATTTAAAATGGATTTGGGAATCATAGGAATATCACTCTAAGATAATTCAGCACTTTCCTGCAGCAAGAAGACAATGAAGATATAGACCTTGAGCCCAGCTGCCTGAATTTCAATAACTTAAAAGTCACTTCGTTACGTCTGTTGTAACCTTTATACATCTCCTTGGTTTTATTTAAAAAGGACGCATAAATCATTTTGGTATTTTTTAATAATAGAGTTCAGTGTACTATGAAATTGTACTGTGACAAATTCACTCCCCAGTACAAAAAGATGTACTGAAACTTAACAACTTTTTGAAACTGGCTAGATTCGATGTTCAGAAGTTAGTTTTACCCAGTCATGTTTCGGTTGTAAGGAGGATTTTGTATCAGTTTTGTTTTTCCTAAGACAAGAATAGCTAGCTTGGTATAAAATTTGGGAAAGTCCATCAAACATTTGCTATTCCTGGCTGTGTGTAGCACCAGCTGCTCTTTACACATTTACAAAGTTAGGGGAAAAGTGAATTTTATGTATGCATTTATGCATGTGTTTGTTTATCATTTTAATTTTATTATAATGTTGTGAGCATTGCCAACTATATTATACCTGACCAGAGGTTGCCTCTGTACAATTAAACTAAATCTAGTATGCATGTCTCAAAAAAAAAAAAAAAAAAAAAAAAAAAAAAACAATGCTTAAAATGTTTAATATATGCAAGATCTTTCAGCTGGCCATAAATGTGCAGCTCACATTATCTGATCATATGAATTTGATAGAATATTTTAAATTTAATATCTTTTCTGGTTAAGCAGGTGGAGCGTTTAGTGCATCTGAGGAAAGTTGAATGTCCTCGTATATTAAACACAAAGGCATAGGACGTGACCTTGACATGTCTCTGTATGGACAGGCATTGCTCATGGTTGGCCTTTCTTGACAGCACTCATAGGGGACAAAACAAGCAGCTGCCAAAACCTGAACCCTAAAATCAGGCCATAACCCTGTAGGCTCATATTTGTGTCATTCTAATTTAGTGCTCCTAATTAAGCATCAAGGGCCTTTGTGTTTGTCATCCGGGGGTAGAATAAGCCACTCAGTGTCATTATTTTCAGGTCTGTAAAATCGTGATGTCCTCTCTGCTCTTGAAAGTTATGCAGCACACTGTTAAGACCTTACGTGCCCTCTTGTGATGCCTTCTAAATAATCCTCTGTCATGCTTAGCATGTTAATTAACAAATGCACAAACACCATTTGACAGTATTCAACTGTTCGTGAGGCAAGATTTTGATTTGTTCATTCAGAAACCTTGAAATTACCTTTCAGGGAACAGGTTGTTTTGTAGACAACTTTGATTTGAATCTTATTGAAGGCTGAACAGCTTGGACATTCTAAGTAAGTTCCTCATCAGCGTGCCACAGGTTCAGATTTAATGGCGTACTTCATGAGAGCCAGTCAGCAGCAATCACAGCTTTGCAGGTGAGAATGAAACTCAAAAGTGAAGGCTGTCAGAGGAAACAGCTTGGCCGCTCTGAAGTCTACCTTCGCTGGGGGACGTTCCCTGTCCATTCTCATCACATCATTCCCAGCTCACTCACTTTTCTCTGCCGGTCTGTGGAAAAGATGGCTTCCAGCTAAAATTAGCAATCATCCCTCCCAAGGCTGCACAAGGACACGCGAGCGCACACGGTCATGTCTTTCTGCCTTCAGGTGAAACTCTGAATTCCCATTCATGGGAATAATTGTAATACTAATAATGATTTTTATTAAGTTAGGTTTCTTGTATTTAAATTGGGCCCATTTTTAGCTGACTGGAGAACTTGACCTTGACTTGATGAGAGAGAAAAACTTAACCATGTGTGACGGTAGTTTAGTTTACTGGTGTCAGGACTTCAAATGTATAATGAAGGGCAATATTTGTTTAACTGGAACTAATTTTCAGCCTTTTTTGTATTTATAATAATAATAATAATTATATATATATATATATATATATATATATATATATATATATATATATATATATATATATATATATATATAAAATAGATAATATAACATTATTATCTATTTCACTTTATTTACATTTTTTTAAATACATTTTGAATATGAACACTGTTAATTTTTTTGTATTTATAATAATAATAATAATAATAATAATTATTATTATATATATATATATATATATATATATATATATATATATATATATATATATATAAAACTGTATTATCTATTTCACTTTATATTTTTTTAAATACATTTTGAATATGAACACTGTTAATTTTTTTTTTTAATTATTGTACTGTATAATCTGTGTTAAATCTATTATTATTATTATTATTATTATTATTATTATTATTATTATTATTATTATTATTATTATTATTATTTATATCGGTACATTCATATTTTTAATATATGGATTTTGGTGGCATTGGCCCTGTACTCTTCATTGTTTTGTGACCCTGGTCAGTACTGTTAATTTTTAAATGTTTTTGACATATAATATTTAAGAAAGTTAATCAGTTCTGTATTTTATTGTTTGTATTGCTATTTTCTTATTAGTAAACATACGATTAAATTGTTAATATAATTATGTGTTTCTCTAGGTGGCTAACCTTTATTCTTTTGTCAAATGATCCATGCTAAATAAATATTTTGTAGTTAAAATTCTCCCATTATAGAAGCTGTGTAATTTGTCTATAATGATTATATCTGTTACAGTTATCTACAGTTACCTGTACAGTAATTCAGAAGAAAAGAAAGGTTTATAGAGCTGGTAGTATTTTTTGATGACAAATACTAAAGTAATGTAACCTAAAAAGATAACATTGTTTCTCTCATTTAATCTTCACCCCTTTTTGTTATAGTTGGTTATTAACTACATTGAAACTCATAATTGTTTTTTGTTTTTTTGTTTTTTTTACCTAATTCTGCTCCTTCTTTCCCATTCAACTCTTCTCAGCAAGATGCCTTTTATCTTTCTAGCCTATTTTTCACTGCACATGGACAATCCCTTTTCTTCTGACATTATTTTCCCTTTCTCTGCACTTTTTTCCTCTCATGCGCTGCAGGAGATTTCAGACATGGATGTGCAGGAGCTGGTGATGAAGTCCATAGGTCGCCTGACCCTGGTGAGACAGACCTTCCCTCTCTCACAGAACACCAGCCAGCGCTGCGTCAGGAGTAACCACCGCATCAACACATCCCTCTGTGACCCCAAAGACCCGAAGGCACAGATGTTAGAGGTGGGATTCATTTCCCCATACTCATAACTCATGCATTCTAGTTAATCATAAATCATTTGCCTTCATTTCCTTTTTTGATTGTGTCCATTAACTGTCATCATTAGCCTTTGAGCTAACGTCCTTAGAAAACTAGAAAATGTCAATGTGAAAATTAGCAATCTTGTTTTGCTGGGTTTTCAGTTCTTTGACTGAGCCTGTGGGTGCCATTCCTCTTATCCAACTAAATGTATTTTCCCACATGTAAATTTACACAAATGACAACATAAATGAACAGATGTGATGTGTATTGAGCCGCATTAATTACTGGTAAACACTGCATGGTATATCAATATGATTTTTTCTTCAAAACCCCTACTCTATATTAATTCATAGTTGTGTGGGTCTATGTTGGTATCAACAAGGAAAATATGTATATATTTTCAGCAGATCCAGATGATATTGTAGATATTCACAGTGCAGCATAATGATTTTAGTATCTTTATTATCTGGCCATTAAGTAAAAAAAAATGTTCATTAAATTAATTTCACAATTCCTTCTTGTCTTTTGAGTGTTCAACAGAGATAGGTTAATAGTCTCTGATTTAAAATTTAGTAGCAAAAATGCCATTCAATTTGGGAAGTTTGCTTTGTCACTTTACAGAGATCTCTGCATGGTTTAATACAAATACAAAGCGTGCAAAATATAAATATAGATTTTAATTACTTTGTATAATGGTGTACAGAAAATTTAATAATTAAGTAAAAATTCTGTAAAACATACCTGGATTATATTACATTTTTACAGTTTTTATACTTCTGTCTTTGCACATTCTGAATATGCTTTTCAACAATATATATATATATATATATATATATATAATATCATAATATTAATCCACACAAACAAATGAGGCTCAACATCCAATATTGTTTGCTTGTTTGTGTATCTTAGTGTTCACATAAATTTTGGGGCCACTGTATAACCCCGTCTTTTGTCTGTTTACCCCCTTGGCACTGGCAGCTTTGTTGCTTTGGTGGTCTTGACTCTTCCTGCAAATGCTATATCATGAAATAGCCTTTCCCGAAAAAAACAGCCCACCCAAAAAATGCACTTTGCTTCCAAGACATGAAACATAAATCAATAAGAAAGCCCTTTATGTTTTTGCCCTTAAACATGAAAAAATACAGCGAATGGGGAAAAGCAGAGCTCGACACTGTTGCTTGGTAGTCTTGTGGATCCCTGTCAAGTCTGCTTCTTTGGGTCATTGCTCTTTTTGTTCGGCCATTCTCTCGGTAGATGAAGAGTTGTTTTGTGGGTGTCAGGAAGAGTAAATACAAGCAGCACTGGTGTTTCCACTCTGCGTTGAGAAACATTAGATGAAAGCGTCATTCCTCTCGACTTATTTTCCAGTCTGCTTTGAACCCGATGTACATATATTCTGTATAATTGGCAGTTAGTTTGGTGGCTCTCAAAGCCATTACAACCTCATACCTGCAAATGCCTATTGATGGAGCATGGCGGGTGCGATGTGCGAGGCCCTCAGCAATTTTTTTTTGCCATAGCAAAAAACACAACTTTAACATGCATCTGATCGATTGTGATGCTATACTCACTGATATGTTTGCACATAAATCACAGTCACTCACACGCTCACAAATTGTGAGATCTACTGGATCATCATCATCATAATACAGTAATAATATTAAAACAATTAAATAAGTAAATAAGAATGCTATAATACGTTCTAGGTTTGTAGTCATATATGAAGAGTTCAGATGCAAAAGCCTTTTAAGTGCCATCTAAAATTTTCTTCTAAAATTATTTTCTCATGCGTCTGTTTAAGTTATTTTACTTTCATGGGAAAGAACTTACACATAGAATCCTGATAAAAATGCTCATTTTAGAAGAAAATTTCATTATGGGAGTGGCTTGATGGGGTGCAGGAGATGCAGATAACATGATCGTGACCCTTAAAAAACTTTAATTAATGCTGTCATGTAACAAATATAAAAATTAGAATGTGAAATGTGAAATATGAATTGTTAATTACTACGTTGAAATACAAATGTAAAGCCTGTACAAATATTAGAAGTCATGAATGTAAATAATTGGGAGTCATGCATTAAAATAAATTAAATAAAAATGTAAATAAAAAGCAGTGCACATTTCATTTACCTGTTCTAAAATTTACGTAGTTTTGTTCTCTTGGTTGTTTCTTTATAAAAGTCAAACTTGTCAACCCCTTTAAGACCAACCCATGAATGCGCAATTATCTCAGATAACTCAATCCAGCCATACTAATCATCAATAACAGGTGCATTTGAAGAACTGAATTAGCCAGATCCTGATTAGCATGATGATATCATCTTGGATCTGACATTTCATCTTGGATGTAATAAGCGACGTACGAAGAACTGGCCCCTGGTACCATTGTGCCATTACAATACGTGTCCCAAGTTTGACACAAACACTAAATCATGCTTTTTTTCTGATGCTTATAAAACACTATTGTCTTTCAGGGCTCTTTCAATGTGTGCAGCCTGTTGTCATTTCCACTGTAGAGACCTTTCATCCCAGTTGTACCCACTCAGACATAAATCATTTTCTTGTAAGAGAATATTAATCTGTTGTCCCTGGCTCTCTGTGCTCACGTCGTCTGTTCCTTTTCTTTTTGTGTCCGTTTCCCTGCTGCTTTTTGTCTTCTTGTCAGATCACCAACCGCTACATATACGACACGGTGCTGCTGCTGGCCAACACCTTCCACAGGAAGCTGGAGGACAGGAAATGGCACAGCATGGCGAGTCTTTCGTGCATCCGCAAGGGCTCCAAACCCTGGCAGGGGGGCAAGTCTATGCTGGATACAGTGAAGAAGGTACAGTACTGTGCAGAGCTTAACAATAAACGTGTATCAGGCTAGGTTACAGAACTTTGACCTTGAAGTATTGATTATTGATGTTGTAAAATCTACTGATTTAAATTTATCACCAGAGTTATTTTTGCCACTTTGAACGGTTAAATACACACACTTGTACTGTATGTGTCAAAATGCCAAACTTTGCAAGTATCTTTGAATATACTGTTGGTGCCTGTAAAAAAGAATTTGACCCAACAATGGTTGTCACAGGAGAGTCCTGTCTTAAATGCATTGATGGAAGTTACAATGGACATTTACAAAATGGAGCAAATAACAGCATTTGTACATCATAAAATGGAACAATTTGTTTTGCACTGGAAAAATCCTATGTCTGTCATTCATGATAATCAAACAACAAAAGAGAGAAAATCTCTTACTGCTCTTGACTAAATCACTTTTGTGTCTTTAATTTATTTAATTTATTATTTATATATATGTGAAGAATATTTACACAGTGAAGAATATCCAGTGGTTTCATACATTTGATTGCTTTATACAATGTATGTCAAATTTTTTATTTATTTGTTCTACTGTAGTTTTTTTTTTTTTTTTTTTTTTTTGTCCAATTGCTTGTAATTAGTTTCTTATTCTTATTTAATCACCGCTTATTTTACTTGTCCTCAGTGAGCTTGCGTTTTTTTTATTTTTTTTTATTTAGGCTACAGTCAGTTTTTTTTTTTTTTTTTTTTTTTTTTTTTTTTTTTGTGGTATTGACACTGGTGACAAAATTAATACAATGTATATGTTATGAAAAATGTTGTTATCGAAAAGACCTCATAGTATAAATAACTAGATTGTGATATATATTGTTACAGTGAAATAAAAATATATAATATTGTATATAATATTATATATAATATCAGCCACCCCCTATTTTGTAGGTACTGCAGTTTAAAACTTTTTTTTTTTTTTTTTGTAAAGAAAACATTTCTTCAAATTCCAAAAATTTACAAAAAAAGATAATTTACTTGTTCCAAACATGTTTAACCTTCAAGTGGAAAACCAAATTAATTATTCAGACCCTTTTGGTAAAATGGATTAAGTGAGTTATTTGTCAGACATCACTATTTCTTTCATTAACCTCAGTGAAATCGAGGCCACATGATAAAATGTTATGTGTTTAACAGCTTCTATTTTGGTCTGTTTGTTACACACAGTTATCATATTGGCTGGACTTTTATTCAGTTCTCCCTTTGTCATTTTATAGCTTTACAGTGCCAGTCTCATTCACTTTAATTATGTTGAAAAGAGTGAGCTAAAATATAGTACAAAATGTGGCTTTTGTGTTCCACAGAAGGAAGAAAGTCAAACAGGTTTGGAACAGTGTGAATAATGACAGAATGTTCATTTTTGGGTGAACTATCCCTCTAACATTTAATGGCATGTCATTCAGTGCGTTGTTAAAACTAAAAAGGCCTGTGAAAGTATTGGCAGGATAAAGGAAAACCCGACCAGGCCAACAGAAAAGGCCTTGACTGTGAGCCCTGCTGTGATTACAGAAATGTGATTGAGAGGGAGTTTGACCTTGGGTGCATTTGCATTGGAAACCAACTGAATGTTTGGTTTTTGAGGACTGTGATGAGTCTCTATCTGTGTGCTGGAAGGGGAGGGGGGGATGCTGTGGTACAGTGAAACTCTCCTCCGTTCTGTCTACCTGGTGTACAGCAGGGCTACAGAAATGGCACACTGCCTGGGGTGAGATGACAGTCTATGTTACAGGGCTAGTGACTGAGTGCTGGTTTAACACTGTGCTTGGTGGGCAACGGCTTTACCCCCCCCGAGGGATGTACTGTTTCTCCTGTATCCACATGTATCTGATCCTCTCTGCCATCCCACAGTAGAGATATCACCTCTCGGCCAGCTCTCACCTCCACACCGCTGCCTGTGTGACAGTCGTATTACAGCAGATAGGGCAATTTATTCAGACAGTGGGTGACCGCGAGAACACACTGGCTCATACCACCTTGGAATCTGCCTAGATTTTAACAACCTCATTTCAAAGCGATGTCTGGGAGAACGGAGCCCAGGCATGTAATGTGTGTATATACTGAAATGGTATGGAGTGTTACATACTTATTTTACTCTACATCAGCTGCATAATGGCCCTGTATTCAATTCCCGGAGGACTGTTTGGAGCGGAACATTGCTTTTCAGCTTAATTAGGGGAAGTTTGTGTGTATCGGCTTTACAAAGCAGCAGTTGGTGAACTCGTTTGGAAAGCGCTCATCAGCTTTTATAATTGGCTGTCTAATTTGTTCTGTCAGCAGTGGTATTGGTAGAATGAATTTACAACAATTATCTGTCTGTTCATGTTGTCGCTGGGCAGGACACATTTTGGATGTGGGCTGGGGATTTTTGTAGGCAGAATGGTGCTGTGGAGTCATTTGGAGTTCAGATTAAGGATGATGATGATGATAAAAAAAAAAGAACAAGAGCGAGGCTCTTTTGCTTATAGAGACAGGAGTGAAAAAAAAAAAGGTAGGGATAAGAGTGTCATAATCAGCACATTACTCAAGTTGGACTCAAACACTTATCTGCTCTATGAGCTCCACACTATGATTTGTTAGAGCATGTGCACAAACCACAGTGCTATGCGCTGATTAGAGGCATTGTTATTATAATTATTGTAGTTTATTTTTATTTTATCAAAATGTTGCTCCCCAAGGGGTCAAGGTTATTTAAAACACATTTTCATGCTTATAGAAAGTTCAGAAAACATGATTTATTTGAAACATTTATTTGAAAAATCTTTTGTAGCATTGCAAATATCTATTTTAATCAATTTAACGGTTGCTTTTTGATTTGAAAAAAGATCCTCCTGACCACATACATTTGAATGTTAGTGGATATTAGCTAGTAGTGGATATTTAAAAAAGAATAGAACACAAAGCATAAACGCTTTCATAATGTCACTAGTGGGGTGATAATTACACTCAAATATAATGTTTTGCATGCTTAATGTTACATTTTTATGCACATGATTTTGTATTAGTTGATAAAGCCATGTCAATCACATGTCAAATTTAAGCAGTTGATTTTATACATCACTTTGTTTTTGTTTTTTTACAGGGAGGTGTAAGTGGTCTGACCAGCTTGCTGGAGTTTAATGATAATGGCACTAACCCCAACATCTTCTTTGAGATCCTGGGCACCAACTACGGAGAGGACCGCGGCCGTGGAGTCAGCCGGGTAAGAGACATCCCTATCAAACCCACAGTATTGGTTTTGATGCTTCCAAAAGCACAACTGTATTAATTCAAAGAGCTTTTGGACTTTAATTGATAATCACAGAAGCCTCATGCATTCCATCAGCCTCCTCCAGAGAGTGCAGTGCATCCGCACGCATTGTTTATCAGTTATTCTGTTGTTTGTTCATCTGTTCATCTCGGCTTTGGTGGAGTGAGGAGGTAGTTACGCAGCAGTAATATAAGAGTCGTCCCCCAGTGATCCGCAAGATAATTAATCAGTTCTTTCCATTCGTTTGTCGTTAATTGCTTTAGTCATATTTTGGTGTATTTGCTCATTCAAATATTGGTCCTAATCTGTCTCTGTCTTCCCCACGGAATGGGGATCAATTGCTCATGACAGAACGGCAGCTTTGGAGCTGAATAATGTGCGGATCAGGCTACACTCTCAGATACCCCAATCTCCACGCTTCTGGAGAAATAAGTTGGACTTGTTTATTTAGCTGGAATAAAATAAGTAATTGATTTGTGTCAGTTGCTGATCGGGGAATCATTTATATGTTTTTTGTGGTAACAGAAAAGGACTCTGTCGCACTTTTTATCCTTTAGGATGCAAACATCTAATTTCACTTTGCTTTCTACAATTCTGAAACAATTCATGAAAAGGTTATTTATTATGCTGTAGTTAAAAGCAAATTAAATGGAAAGTTACTTTATGGTACACTAGTTTTAGAGTACAGTTTATTAGAGAGCCTAGCTAGTGGAGTTGGTGTAAACACGGTCAGAAATGAACAATCAGCAAATGGCTTTGGTGAGTACATAAAATTGTTATGTACATGCTAGTCAGTCACTTTATGAACTGCAACATGTTTGGGATAGTTCACCCAAAAATTTTCTATGTAAACAGAAAACAGCTGTGTAAACGCTCATTCTGACGGCACCCATGCACTTGCAGAGAATCCACTAGTGAGCAAATTATATAATCATAAATGTAAAACAAATTCACACACATCTTGAATGGCCTAAGGGATAGTCAAAAATAAATAAATAACAATAATATTTGCGTGACCTATTCATTTAATGACCTGACCCATACCAGTGTAAGTGATGTGCAAAATACAAACAGTCTACTAAAGACAACCTCTGAGGAAACTTTATCATAAGAAGTTTGTATATCTGTGATTTAAACGATATGGCAAGGGGAAAAATTTTAATTACAAATGCAATGTTTTTACTTGAACTAAAGGATTTTATAGATCAGACAGCAAACTTACTGTCAAAGTGCAGATCATGGGTCTGAAGTGACTTGGATCTGATATGAGATGTTAATCAGAGGGTCAGTGATTGTCCTTGAGGACTCTGGTCTGCCAAAGTCCACAGACAACCATCAGACAGGCGTCTAGATTCCTTTAATAATGCCACTTCCTTCCATCCAATGGAACTCAATAAAACCTCACTGCCATCATACACAAATTAAATTGTCAGATTTTATTAAAGATAATAGTCTCTGACACAAACAGGATCTGTGCTGCACTTCCAAAAGATGAAATTAATCTTTTAAGTACAAAGTAATTACATTTAGCTAGTTTCTTTAATCAGAATGGCTAATTGCCTCAGATGGAAGGCTTGTTATTCTGGGTTCTGCTCACTAATGTTGGGAAAGCCCATGAAGTTTGAGATGGCAGTAAAGATGCCACCTGTGTTCAGTACAGTTACAAATATTTATGTAGTAATTAAGAACTGATTTGTGCCCTTTTAGCCTCTTTTGTTTCTTTTGCAGTGAGCAATCTGTATTTACACTGGCTTGATAATGTGCAAACTAATACTGTAGTATAGATAAACAGAATGGCAGTTCTTCACAAATGTTGTACATATGTTGAAACCACTTATCTTTTAAACATCTCTCCAATTAACTGCTGTGTTTTCAGACATACACAATATGTTTCAGACTTGTTGGCGTTGACCAGAAAATAAAACCTGTTTAACGTGACCCCCTGCTGACACATTAGCAGTAGTTATTTCAGCTTCCTCCTGTGAGGGGAATGTTTTTTCCAACTCTGAAAACACTCTTGAGCGTCTTTCTGAGAGAACATTTATAGTGTTTTCACTCCACATTTTTACAATGTCACAAGGAATTGCACAAACCCTTGGTCTGTTTTTATGTGGTCAGTTGTCCAGAATATCATCAGCCCCTTCTGAACAGGGTTTTTTATTGACTTTTGTTCCTAACATAGACATAGAACATAGAAGGTGACTCCAGGGTAATGAGTGATGGCCATATTTCAGCATCCTGCTTTATGTCCTTCCACTGACCCCAGTCTCTATTTCAGAGATTCAAATGGTGGCTGGTGAAGACAGTTTTGATTTGATAAAATAATATATATTATACACTGCAATTTTGAGTGAAAAGTTTAAATGAAATTCATAAATGTTTTAATTTCTGCAAAATCCTAAAATTTGTTTATTTCCAGCCGTAATTTCGATTTTGGATCACACTTTTTTGGCCCCTGATACACCAATATAGAGATATGTACTGTGTCCATATTTCCATTGTTATGGTTCAAAGCAATCTTTCATAATCAGTTTTACCACCACGGAAGAATTAGTTTTCCACATCATTAAATCCATTGGCTACATTCGGCTCACCTCTCTATATATCAAAACATCTAAAAGCTTCACTGTGGCGTAATTGCTCGATTAGCCATTTCGGCTAATCATCCCTGCTGGGAAACAAAATATTCTTTTCTTTTTGCCTTCACTGAAAGATATTAGAGCATAGGTCAGGCAGTCAGTAGGGAATACCTGATGGAGTTTGTGCTAATGTGAAAGTCCACTGAGTCAAAAAATGTGGAAAAATGTGCGAAGAAAAAGACTTCACTGGGAATAGAGAGGTAGGAAAGTCCATTACTAGCCAGCTTAATGTCCAATCAGCATCAGCCAGCCACTCATTAACTATGTATGACCATCAGCAAGCACCATGGTAGTTAAAACCAACATATGGAATTTCTAACATCTGCTACATCATTAGCTTAAAATATTCATATATATATATATATATATATATATATATATATATATATATATATATATATATATATATATATATATATATATATATATATATATATATATATATATATATATATATATATATCTTGCAGATGAGAAGTTTGGGGCTGGTAAGATTTTTGTTATAAAAAAAAAAAAAGTATCTTATGATCCACAAAAATAGAGTAAAAACAGTAATTTTGTGAAATACTACAATTTAAAATGTAAGACTTTTTTTAAATTAATATATTTTAAAATGTAATGTGTTACTGTGATACAAAGCTGAATTTGTCATTACGTCTTCAGTGTCACATGATCCTCCAGAAATCATTCTAATATACTGAATTGGTGCTCAGGAAACATTTTTTATTACTGTTTTAACAGTTGAAGCTGTTTTTGTGGAAACCAATGTTACTTTGATTTCAGGATTATTTGCTAAAACTTAAAAAAGAACAATGCAAACAGAACTCTATTGTAACATTTTAAATGTTATTTGTACTGTCACTTGACCGATTTAAAGCATTCTTTCTAAATAAAATTAATTTCATTAAAAAAAAAAAACGTTGGGATAGTTTGCGCTAGTATTCAATTCTGGGCTCTCTATCGCTGTCTGTGATTGAATTTACTTGCGATGGAAAAATACTTTACTTACAAACTAAGTTTTGTCAGGTGAATCTGGTGGTTTAAACTTACCGTCAAGTGTATACCATCAGTTAAACCAATGCCAAAATTAAACCAATGCCAGCTTTAGCTAATGGATTTAACAACACTGTGTGAGTGATAAGAGTAAGATGAGGCGGATCCAGATGCAGAGTATAGGTTTAATAACAGAAAGGACAAAAACATAACACAGATAAACCAAGATAGCACGGAACAGGAGCAGAACAGGAACAAATGACATAAGCATCTACAAGTAAAAAACATTGCCAGACAAATGAACAAAGTAACACAGAGTTATATATACACAGGCAAACGAGTTAAAGCTTAAGTAGGTAACTTTTGTAAAAATGTATTTGTTAAACCTGTCATTATGTACTGACAGTAGAATATGAGATAGATAATCCGTGAAAAAATCAAGCTCCCCTGGCTCCTCCCAGTGGTCCTATTGCCATTTGCAGAAATTCATCCGCTCCCGGTAAGAAACAACCAATCAGAGCTGTGGTCCGTAACTTTTTTTTTTCGTTCAAGATTATAATAAGCGAGTACACCATGAATCCATTTTCCAAACCGTGTTTTTAGCCTGTCCTGAATCATTAGGGTACATATATAATAAGTGTTTATATTCTGACTATTTTAGATTTCTTCGGGGGTACCGCAGCGGAGTAACCCAGTACCGTTGTGATTCTTCATTGACATAAACAGAGAGAAGTAACTCCGGATACAATGTTCTTCCGCAAGACGCAAGCAGTTCTGTTTATTAACCACTAGAGCGTCAAAAGTTACCGACTGCAGCTTTAACAAGGGGGGAGGAGTATATGAAACACCACAGCAACAAACAAGGTAATCAGGAGGTGAGCACAGAAACAATGGGAATGGAAACATTTTCTACAGTGAAGATTCTCTTCCTTCATGACTTTAGTTGCCTTGAGCGAGAAAAAAAAAAACTGACCTTAGAAGACTCGCAGCAGCTTATAGTATGAACTGTGGTTTGACAAATTTCAGCATAGCAGCTGCGCCTGCATTCAAACACTTAGATCATTCTCAACAGTGAGCAACAAAGCATTTAAAACTCTGTTATGTGACTAGGTAAAGGCGGGCCTCAGGGTAGTACAGCATGACTTTGAGTGTGTTATATTAATATTTGGAAATGGCCCTGGCACCTTTACGACTGGGTGATGTGCATTAATGTGTTCGCTGATGTTCAAGGCAAGGTTGTTGAAGCGCCTGTGTTAAATATGTGAAAACTGTACAGTGGGGAAAGATATCCCCTCGGGTCTGACTCCCCATTTCCCCCAATTTTCCATTCCATTAGGTAGATTCAGATGTTCTTTGAGAGGAGCTGTCTCGGCCTGTAGGATCGGAAGTAGAGAGAGAGAGAGAGAGAGAGAGAGAGCAGACGAGAGTAAGGCTATCATTGATTTGTGCTGCTTTAGAGAAGTGCACTTTTTTTTTTTTTTTTTTTTTGCCACATTTGGTCTAGACATCTCCCTGTAGATTACCAATGTGTTAAATGCCCTGGGTTTCTCTTTTCAACAGCAGCCGCTCTTCAATTTTCCAAGAGTAGAAAATATATTTTCCTCCGACATGTGTGACACGAATTGTATTATCATATTGTTAAAGGAGGAAGTGATTGAAAAGATATGGAAGAAGAGCTGGACATAGCTGCGCTTTTGTTCGCTGCAGGCCAATGTTTACTTCTTTGTTTCCACATTAGTCCACATTAGAGAATTATCAGCTTTTTATTTTTATTTTTTATTTTTTTCACCGAAGGCGAATATGTATTTATTGTATTGAGTCCCTCTTGTATGGATGTGAAATATGGCTGGACGAGTTTTATTTAAGTCTCTTAAATATTCAGATCACAGATTCTAGTTGTGTTGATGAATTTAGGTTCTAATATGAATAAAAAGTCAGTTTGAACCTCTTTTGGTGTAAAAAAAAAAAAAAAAAAAAAAAAAAAAACTTTTGATTGAACTTCCAGCATTATATTTTCCCATTATTTACACTCTCAGGGAGAAAAGAAAATGTTACAAATGCTGTCACTGGGGCTGTACCTTTTCAAAAGGTATGCCTTTGTACCATATTTACCTTTAAAGGTGCGTATATGTGCCCTAGGGTGTATTCACACTTGTCATGTTTGGTTAAAACCCTGGTGTGATTGTTCTGTTTGAGCAGTTCATGTGAGTAAGTGTGAACACTGCCATCTCAACCCTGGTGTGCAACAAACAAGCTGAGCAAGACTAAAAAGATGGGTCGCTGTCCACCTCCAAACGATCTCTGGTGCAGTTCGAATGAAATACGAATGCAACATGGACCAAATACTTATAAACGAACCAAAAACAGGAAGTAATAACAAGATGAGATGCTATGCGACAGGATGTAATGATGCAGAATGATTGGTGTATCCAAAACAATGAGCAGAGCACAAACTCGGAGCAACGAAGAGGTAAAGTGCCTTTTAAGAGCTCTTTGTGAGTTTGCAGGTGGTGAAAATAAATTAATAAGTAAACGCAACGATTGCGCATAGTCCATCAGATATCATTAAATGTATTTGACTTAAAGCAGCTCTAAGCAGACCGATCGGTGAATGGGTATTTTAATATCATACACCGATCGGTCTGCACAACGCCACATTAAGTCGAACAAACCTTTTGTTTGGGGTGTTCGGTGAGGTACATCATTCAGCCCGACCAATCAGGTTGTGAACGTTTTAGGTTCGGTATCTTTATGTTCGCTGTCAAAAATGCGAGCGTGAATGCTAAGCGAACCATAAACATATGTATCATTTTCTCATACATGGAATCAAGCTGGATTTCAAATACATGGAAATCCAAACAAGCTATTTTTCCACAATGTATTTCTCCAGATTGTGATCTTGCTGTTGTCTCCATAACACGTTTTTTCTTTAATGTGATCTCATACTCTTTGCATATTCTTCTGCAATGTTTTAGAAATCTGAAATCTCCCTTTTTGTTCAATTATTTATGGCTGTGTATTTAGTGTTTGCATTGTGGCTGCACGCTGTGAATAGTCGTAAAGATAAACATCTCTTGCTCTCCTACAGGATGAATGTCCCTCAGTATAGAGAAGTGTAGTCTTCAAAGCAGAGGTGCCTGTCACCGCCTCCACTCTGTTTTGGCACTGGGAAACATCTTAAGACTTGTAGTGAGCGAAACATCCATTTTATTTGGAGGAGGAATTACAAAGTCCCTGTGATTGTTATTTATTTATGATGCTGTTTCACCGTGAACTTTGCCGATAAAAAGAGACATCATTCTTTGTGTACAAAGTGGTGACAGAACCACACAATCCAGATGTGGATGTGTGTGTGTGCTACTCAAAAGTTTGGGATCAGTAAGATTTTGAATGTTAGTTAAATGCATTAATTTGATTAAAAATACATAAAATAACAATACTATTGTGAAATAATATTACATAAAAAAAATCAGTTTTAATATACTTCTGTCTTGCAAAGGTGAATTGTCAGCAGCCATTGCTGAAGTCTAGGGCTGAAACGATTCCTTGAGTAACTTGAGTAACTCGATTACAAAAAATGATCGAGGCAAATTCCTCTGTCTCGAAGTGTCTTTTAATTTATTTTCAATCTCACGTCAGGTTCTTAAAGATGAATTTTTTAATGTGACACAACGCGTTTACGTCACCCACAAAGCAGAAGGAGACACAAGCACTGCGTCCGAAATGGTATACTGCAAGGAGTCAGCAGTGTTTTGATTTGAGGGCACTCGCAAACGTAAAGAGAACGTAGTGGTGTGTGTCCATTACAAGATAGAGCTGGCATTCCACAACTAGGGCCCTATGATTTCAGCGATGCAAAAAAAGTGGAGGGAATCGTGGAATCCAGTCATAAAAACGGAATTTACAGTTTAACGTGGAATGGCACGGAATTTGCCAAATTTTGAATTAATTAATATATATATATATATATATATATATATATATATATATATATATATATATATATATATATATATATATATATATATATATATATATAATATAATATCGAAATTGATAGTTTTTATGTGACATCATACCGTACAGGAACGCCATCATGGAGGGCAAAACAAGGCTTTCCTCCACTGACTGCCAGTTATATTTAGGAGGATTGCATATAGTAGTAATGTACCAGTAATGTAATACAGATGAACACAGAATATAGCAATGTGCAAAGTTTAATATTAAATGTCTTCCCATAGAACACCATTATAAAGAAGACGCTTAACCAATTGCTTGCCTGCATAAAGAACACATCATCAGTAAGGTGTGTATTAATTTCATCTTCTAATGTCACCGTTTTAAAGGCACTTTAAGTGTTTACACATTAAATGTTTTAGAATGTCCCACTGTTTTTAGTAACTGAAATAATGCGACAGGTGCTTTATATGGATTGCTAAAGAACAAGACTTGCATTTTGTTCACTTATCTTTGATTTATTCTTTTGAGAAATGATCTAAATACATTTGGATTGGAACAGCTAGAAAATTTACAGGCTTGTGATGCAGTTCTATTTATGTTTTGTCCGACAGGTCTTTGAGCCAGTCACGTGACTGAAAACTATCAATAGGCTGTGCTATTATCATCTAAAAAAATTTTTTGATGCTGATGCTGTGGTGATGCGTTCATTTAACCAGAGCGTGGTGCCACCAATAACGACTCTTGTGCCTTTTATTTATTTTGTTATTTTTTTATTACTAGCAATCCTGCAGTTCATAAAGAACTTTGTTTTCATTTTTCCTTTGTTTTGCATCTATTATTGCCTTGTTTATCTAAAAGTGCTCTTTTACTTGTTTAAAACCTAGCCAAAACAGCCATAGACCAGTGTGTTGTCTGTGAAATACAGTAGACTTTAATTATAACAATGCGCTGTCACCTTAATTCAGCACGTACAGCACAGCAAAAATAGACTCGATACTGAAACGATCACTGCATTGCTGCAGATGTACCACTGCCTGAACGCATTGGCAAACCGTGACTAAATGTAAACACATTGCGCTCCCGTATTCATCCCGAACATGTGGACATGCTCATTTTATTTTAGGTTATTGTTATGAAAACAGACTATAAAATTAATGTTCACATAATCATTCAGGCAATTCATAATACGGTTTTTAACGCATTTAGACCAGGCCTAAAGTCATTATGGCTTGAGGTGATATTCATGGATGAATTAATCAAACTGTTTTTATTTTTTATTTTTAATTGCTATGAATGTTCATGCTCATTTTTTAAATGGAAATGTCCTAGCCTTATGAGCAGCTGATTTATGCTAATCGACGGACTGTTATGTTAATAGTGTTGTCATTCGATTACGTTTATTAGATTAATATGTTTCAGTGTTACAATCATTGCTTGAGTAAAGATTAATAAAAGATATAGAAGGCCTATTCCCTAATGAATTAATCAGTTTACAGACTCTCTCTCTCTCTCTCTGTTTGTGGTAGCCTATACATGAGTACATGCGGGGGAGGGGTGTGATTTTCGAATAATAATCAAATAATACCCAGTGACCATTGGAAATTTAATTTTCCTTGAAATGTCCATCTCTACTGCTACGAGGCCTACAACTCATTGTGTTCTCCTCAGACATTTACATTTAGAGATCATATTGAACATTTTTGTACCCTTTAATTTATTCCTTCAGTTTGCTTTAACCCTCTGGGGACGGATTAGGCGGTACCGCCCAAAATGGCATACTTTTACAAATGTGTAGTTATCTCAAAAACTATTAATGTTAGAGAGATGCGGGTTTTTTTGCCGTCTTCCTCAGATTCCGCTGAAAACAGCGGTGTCCAGTTTGTATATTAAACACTTCCCTTATTGCGCAATACCACTGCGTAAACAGGCCAATGAAAAAGATTGTGCTAGGCAGATTCAACACGCAACAGCCAATGGAAAAATTGCCGCTGGGAGGAGTCTTTTTCTAACCCAATCAGAGGAAGGTTATGTCTTCTAGCGATTCAGAGGACTCTGTAGCTCTGCTGTAGCCTTGTAAAAGCTGGCTGGACTAAAGTAAAAGACATGTAATCAATAAGCGTTCAGAGAATCAGCATCAGGGTGGAGAAAGCAGAACGCGAACGGAGTATTAGCGAGCACAAAGAGCTAAATTCGAGCGATCGGAGAATCAGCATCACGTGGAGATAGCAGAAAGTGTGTTAGCGAGCACAAAGAGATCAATTCGAGAGAGATACAGCATTATTACACAATTGTTTTATCAAAATGGCAAGCAGTAAAAGATTTACGGCAGAACAAGCTCTGGAACAATTACTGGAAAGGCCTGGAGAGGCCTTGCTTTGCTCACTGGCATGCCTAGGACTGTTTTTTAAAAAAGTTAATTATTTAATTGTTCTTTACACATTTGATTAAACAATAACACATTTCTGTCAAGCAAAGAGTTTGAAAAAATATATTTTCTTTGTTCAAAAACTGTTCTATATTGTGTGTTTTTCAGTAATAAATGACAAAAATCTAATTTTAGTTTTTGAAATGCTCTAGTTTATTGTAAAATTTTTCACTCATACTTCCTTTATATAAACATATTGCATGCATGCTTATGGTAGCTTAGGGTCTTCTGAATCCATAGATACCAAACACAGGGTGTTTCATCTCCTTTACATATGATTTATAAGCCCAAATATAAAAATAGAGAAAACAGACCAAAAAGGGCTTAGTCCCAAAAAAAAAAAAAACGCCTAGGACTGTTTGTAAATAAAGTTAATTATTTAATTGATCTTTACACATTTGATTGAACATTAACCCATTTCTGTCAAGCAAAGAGTTTGAAAAATATATTTTTGGGTCAAAAACTTTTAACTATTGTTGTGTGAGGTAGGATTTTCAGTAATAAATGACAAAAATCTAATTTTCGTCTTTGAAATTCTCTAGTTTATTGTACAATTTTTCACTCATACTTCCTTTATAGACATATTGCATGCATGCTTATGGTAGCTTAGGGTATTCTGAATCCATTGATACCAAATACATGGTGGTCCATCCTCATTACATATGGTTTATAAGCCGAAATGTAAAAAAAGAGAAAACGGACCAAAAAGGGCTTAGTCCCCTAAGGGTTAATTGGTCTGCAAAAGGTCTTAAAAGACTTAAATGTACCTTCATAAAACTTGGAAAAACCCTGTTCATTCATCAAAAGAGGGTGCATTGAATGCTGTGGTCATAGGTGGGCGTTCTACAGTAGGTCACACTCCCAGTGTGCCCTACTGCAGTCTTCCAGTACTCAGTCGCTCTAATTTTTTTTCCCCTTTCTTGAGGCCCCGTCCACACGGAGACGCGTTTCTGTGAATACGCACAAATTTTTTATCGGATAGGCGTTTCGTCCACACGGACCCAGCGTTTTCATCAGGTGAATCCGCTATTTTTTGAAACCGGGTCCCAGAGTGGATAAATTTGAAAACGCCGTCTTTGCGTTTTCGTCTGGACGGCTAATCCGTATATTTTCTGAAACGATAACGTCATCAGCCCACGTCTCCCCCCGAGTCAGACACCTCTACGTCACGTAACAGCAACAAAAACATGAACAAACACTGAACGATTGTCTTTTTATTAACTAACATTGACACTGATTAATAAATGTATTGTTCCATGTTCGTTTGTGTACCACGCGCAAGGTTTATGAGCATAGTCCAAGTCTTCTTCTCTGTTTTTAGTGTATCTCTGTGGCAGAATTACAGCACCACATACTGGTCTGGCATGTATACTACATCATTATGCAGTTTCGTGTGGACGCGGATATTTCTTGAGATGAGGAAAAAAAAGATCGGATTGGGTAAGCTCCGTCTCCGTGTGGACGGGGCCTTAGTATGTATCTGAGGCTTTCATCACCACAGGCTCATCTACTGCCTGCTGGTAATTACTGTGTGTTGATGAAGCCGTCAGAAGAAAACTAGTGTGTTTTCACAAGTGCTGTGCTTACTTTACTAAAGGTCAAGCAAAGGTGTGAAAGTGTCAAGTGTTTTATGAAAAAAGCTAAGAGTACTGTTGATTCAGTGCCAACTCTGAAACTCCGATATGAAAAGAGTCATATGTCAGAAGAATTCATAAACGAGAAACTTGGCTGTTTGCTTCCCCAATCTTCATTGTAATGGCCAAGGATATTGTCTGTGCTTGACAAAAAGGCCAGAATCATGTGTCCCTCCAGCTAAAATTTCTAAATTTGAAATAAATTTTGTTATTTTTGGGAAGCAGTTTTAATAATATTTTAACAAAACTGCATATTTTTGGAAAGCTTTTTTCTGCCAATTTAAACTCATTTATGGTGACCAACATGAAAAAAGAAAGAATTATGTCAGAGAGAGGACCAAACCTCATGCCTGTGTTTCAAGGCCATAGGGTCTTTTAAAATATCAGTGTCATCATATTTGAATTTTGTCTTGTTTTTATGTTTTATGCCCATATATTATACTTTGGACATGTTTTTCCATACCCATATGACTTACTTTATTCTACTGAATTCAGGAAATGTCTGCTGATTATTTACTATATATATATATCTTTTTTTTTTTTAATAATTCGATTTTGTATTAAATTTTTATGACAAGGCAAATTAAGTAATATGTCATTGTGTGCAACTTCCCAAAAAATATAATAAATAGAAAATATATTTTAAGCATATTTAAAAGAAATGATAATAAAAAATTGTACACATATATTCAAGATTTGAATGTTATGACTTTATAGTTTCGCCACATGACATTTAGAGTAAATCAAAGCTTTGTAAAATTAAATATGAATATAAAGGGTAGATTTTCAGCCTGGTTTTAAAGTAGACAAAAAAAAATCCAAATCAGTTATTGAAGACACCCATTTATTTATTTATTTTATTTTTTTCATTTACTGAAAGTCAATGAGGACTGGCCCTGTCAAGCTTGATGCAAAATCACCATTAAAGTGGTTCCATAAGTCATATTTAGTTGGAAAAGAATGATGGTGGGTAAATAATGACATAATTTTCATTTTTGCCTGAACTGTCCCTTTAAATCACGTGCTTAAATGATTAAATCTTAATAATGATGAAATAATGATTAAATCTTCAATCATTATTTTCTTAATACTCCTTGTTCTTGTTATTTTATTCATGGATGAAAAGATGAGGAGTAAAAAAGCTAAAATATTCACAATAAGATGTCCCACAATCAAATAATGACCATTCCTGTCCACCCCTGTAGTAAGGCTATGTGCATCTTGATATCAGGGTCAGTGCTTTGGCCAGGTGCTTCCTCTGGGGAGAGATGGAGCATCTCACCACAGTTAGAGAGCAAAAGCACACGACAGCGCTCCCCCGTGACAAAGCACTTAACAATCCACAGCCTGAAATATTCAACAGGGCCACATCATTATCTGCTGGCAGGAAGTGAGGCTACATCATAGGCTTTATGATGTGGGTTAATCCCATATACAGAACGTTTCCTCATGACGGAATTAGCGTGTCTCCAAAGCCCATTGCCTCAGGCCACAAGCAGCGGATAAAGAGAGAAGGCAGGGATCCGGGGTCAGAATCCTACAAGTCTTTTGGACTTTCTGCCATTCAGCCGCCTAATAATGCTCTTTTGGGGCAGGACTTAAGGGCAGCATCAACTTTAAAACTGCTTTAAATGTGAAGAACCGAGGCATTCACAGTCATTCCTGTCTTTACTCTGTTTGTCGGTCTCTCTCGCTCCCTCACTTTCCCTGGGAGGCATGTTGTTGGAGAAGGTTGAGTCAGTCCAAACTCTTGTCAGTGTCTTAACAGGATGAGGAGGAAGTATTTCACAGTTGCCCTAGATATTGCTGAAGGGGATGATAGTCTGTACCCAGCTCTAATTTTTAACATGGCAGTAAAGAAGGAAGTACACTGCATTAAGAATCAAAAGCAAAGTTATTTTAGATGTGCACTGATTTAAACATCATATGGAGGCAAGCACATTTTTTTTCTGTACAAATGCAAATATTCGTGTACAGGCAGAATTGGATGACGATAATATCAAAATTTAAACAAAGCCCATTTATTTTCCAGTTTGCTTTGATCGTTTTGCATCGTTTGCGTTATATATAATCATAATTATTTGATTCTGATATTGATATTGATATTATTTCTTTATAGATATCTTTTATTTTTCTGCTTGCTTCAGGCAAAACGATTCAGATAGATCCAAGCATAAAACAATATTCTATTTAGATTTTTTTTTGTTTGTTATATATTTTATGGTAGATAGTATAAATAAGCTTGACTATTTAAAATGTTTAAAATAAGACATTTACTATAACACACAGTGCTATATAAACTTTGAAGTACAGACTATAATATAGCAGTATAATTAACACAATATTTGTCATATACTGTACATCTGTTTATTTCCCCTGTGTGCATTTCCTTAAAGATTGCAGAATGCTTTGTCTTGGTTAGAAACAATATACAGCATGATTTAGATGTGGCCTATTATAAACAGACAGTATTTGGCCGGTGAACGGTGAATAAAGATTTAGCTTTATTTTATTACAAACATTTTTTTTCCTCCGATAATTACATTTCTAAGAAGTAATTATTAATAATGCTTGCTGTAAGCTCAGACATGACCTTTCTGGGAACTTCAAAAACTAATTAGTGGACGCAGTGTATACAGTACTTCAGGTGATGAGTCTTTGCCTTTAGTGCATTTAAACTGAAAACATGGGCTCACAATATTTCGATCTCAATTTAGAATTGTTTTTAATCTTTTGTATTAACTAACTGACTTTGTTCACAAAGCTTTATTAAAATGGCACACACATTCACCTCTCTGAAGCTCTGTGCTTTGTCTGAAGATTAAATATGAAATAGATTGGCTTTAGTCCAGCATTGCCGTCAAATCCATTATTGTTTATCCAATCATTAGTTCAAATGAATATTTCATTTTAACTGAAGATAGTGTTTACAAAGCTCTTTTAATCGGAAACATACTTTAATTATTTATTAATTTTTTTCACTTTGTAATTATTTTACGAATGTGCTTGCAAGCATCAGGGGTTTTCAATACTTATATAGCACTTTTACTCTTCATAGTTTAATTATAGTTTATCTCAGGGAAAGCAGAATAACCTCTGACACAACCTCATCCTAATTCAATTAACAAAATACAGTCTGTTTGTCTGAAAACAGCTAAAGTCAGATAAAAACAACAAAACAACTACAGTTAGATATGCTGCATGTCTGCATTCCCACGGGAAAGGTTTTGTTGTGAATGTTAGTGGGAGTTGTTTTGTGAATAAATCGGACCGATGGGAGAAGTGTTCAGGCAACCTATTTAAAAACAGGGTATTTGGCCATTTTTTAGATTGGGGACTAATTATCACTATTAACTAACTATTAACTATGACTTTTGCTTCAAACACCTTATTTGCTAGCTAGTAAGGTAGCTGTTAAGTTTAGGTATGGAGTAGGATTAAGAGATATATAATATATGCTTATGCAGAATAAGACATTAATATGTGCTTTATACTTAGTAATAAACAGCCAACATGCTATGCGATTAAGCAACTAGTTTATAATGAGAATTGGTCCCCTAATGTAAAATGTTAGTTTTGCAACTGTTTGGTGACCTTGTAATATAAAGTTTTTGCTTACATCTAAATATTATGTAAAAAAAAAAAAAAAAAAAAAAAAAACATTATCTTATGTTTTGCTTCTCAAGCATCTTATTTTAATGATGTTAAATATTTTTTTACTGGACAACAAGGAAAATATTCATTAAGAACAGTGTTGTTGTTCTGTGTGTGGACACAGAATATCTGCAGGTGTCATTAGGCCGTTTGTGCAGAGGGACTGAGCTCAGTAGTTTCAGTCCATTTGTGTGTGACTTTATTCCATTCGCACAGGATCTGCCCAGCTAAGAGAATCTTTGTTGTACAGCCTGGAGCTTCTCATTCCTTTCAGCAGTCCCCAGTGTGCTGTGTTACAACCCTGCAGACTCCCAGCCTTAATTCTTCATTAGTTTAGCCCACACAGAGAGAAAATGTTACATTATTGAACAATTGTACATGTCTTGTACTTCATTTCCATGGGGGGGGGGGGTTGTGGCACACCTCAATGTGTTTGTTCTTGAACAAAACAGAATAGACTGGAAACCCTGAAGGGAGTTTCTGTGTTGCAGCCTGGAATCAAACCATACCATGCTGGTTTCATCTGGCCAGAGGAGAACTGGCCCCCTGGCTGAGCCTAGTTTCTCCCAATTATTTATTTTTATATATATATTTTTGTTTCTGTAATTGAGGGAGTTTTGGTTCCTTGTCACTGTCGCCTTTGGCTTTCTTTGTTCTCGATATTTGCAAACCATTAACTATGACTTTTGCCTGAATAAACTCCTCATTTGCTGCTTATTATTAGTTAGTAATGTAGTCGATACGATTACATAATAATGATAATGATAACCACACCAAAAAGAAACATTTTTGTCCAGATCAAAGCAAGTAAACTAGCGGTTTGAACTTTTTGCTAGTGAACCAGAAATTGTAAACAAAACCACACATGTGCTAAGGTCATCCATTCATTGGACAGAAATTCGTACAAGAGTTTGTTTGGAACCGGACCGAGACCACCTCTTCAGCTAGGTCTCGGTGCAGTTGTTTGGTCCACACTCGAGTGCGATCGCTGTATTCACATCTGCCCTAAAGATCCACAACAAGGGGGGAACGAACTTGAATTTGATTCAATCGAACAAAACAAGAAAACTTTTCTTAATTTTATTCTTAAAGTTTGCTTGGTGCTCCACAGAGTTTGTGTGTGTGTGTGTGTGTATATATATATATATATTGTGACGAGTGGGGCGGGGCCGAGAGCCGTGGGAACGGGGCGAGGCCAGTGGAGTGATTGGAGATGAGCGACACATGCTCGACCCACCAGTCTCTCTTCCGTCACTGTCGTCACTCCTGTTTTATATCCTTCCATCTCCTGCGTGGGACTCGAGAACGGTGGGTGTATATACACATATGATAAGTCCTTGGTAAGCTTCGAATGGTAAATTTATGTGTCAGTGTTTCCAGAGGATGGCATGTCCTTAAACCATTTACTAAAATGTAACCTTGTTTCACTCTTGAAGGACTTAAAGCGTAATTTTAAATTTGCTGCAAAATTAAAGCCTGCTCATTTATATTTGAATGCAAAACCACACGTCAGCCAATGTATTGAGGTGTTTTTGAAATATGCATGCTGAGATACTCAGATGACTGTGATTTAAGGTGACTGTCTTGATGATGCTGTTTCTGTGGTTAAATAAGCCTGTGTGGGCAGTCATGCCATGGCCATTTGCATGACAGGTGCTGCTTTGCATCGTCAGCGTTTCGTTCCTGTCAATTGATCTGCAAACTACTTGTGAGGTACTGTTTACAAATTGCCTGAGGCTGGGCTCTATTGATTTAACCCTGTCTGCAATGTGTTAGTATAGCGATATGTCCCATGAGGTTCCAGTCGAGCGTCCTTGCGTGGGAGGACATAACTGCTAATATTAATTGCTAGACACAGATGCTAGTCCTGTGAACATGGATGCAGTGAGGTGGAGAGCTCAGCAGAAGTGCAGGTCAGTATAGGCAGAATGTTAATTGCTTGGAAGTTGTGATTTTCCTGCTGGTCCTGTCAGACTTGCACTTATAATATTTTTTATTGGCTTCTCTACTAAATATTTACATGTACTTTTCCCATTTTCACCAAGTCTGCATTTATTTGACCTAAAAACAAATTATTTGAGCATTAAAAACAATAATGTCAATAATGTTGTGAGATAATATTTATATTGTGAAATATGAAACATTAAATCATTCTAACCATTATATATATATATATATATATATATATATATATATATATATATATATATATATATATATATATATATATATATATATTGTGTTATAAATAGGAAGCTCAAAAGAACAGCATTTATTTGAAATAGGAATATTATAAGTCTTACTGTTGATTTTGATTTGAATTTGATATTATTGCTAAATAAATTAGTCATTTCTTTAAAAGAAAATATTACCGAGTCTGACTTTAATCTTTTGAAAAGTAAACTAGGTTTTTAATTTTCAATAATAAAAAACAAACAAAAAAGAAATTTAATATGAACAATTATTATTATTTTTTTTTTAATTTAGTCATTATTTATTTATGTTAAATTGTATTTTACTTTCATTTTGACAGCATAGTATGTCTGTGTTATGCTTTTACATGGATTAGTTCACCTAAACATTCTTATTCTGTTATTTACTCGTCCTCATGTTGTTCCAAACCCATATGACTTCCTTCTATTGTATTCAGCGGAAGAAAGAAAATCATTCAGGTTTTGAATGACAAGGTAGAGTAAATGTTAAATAAATACATCTTTGGGGGGTGAACTATCCCTTTAAGAGCTTAGAAAAATTGTGTCACTAGTAGAATATGCAGGTGGTAAATAGCTTTCTGCTGGTGGTCTTGGCTTTGACTTTCTTCTGCCTTGCACTATAACAAAAGTGTCACATCATCATCCTGAGAGGTTATAGAAACCCTTTAATTATCATCTGATAGGTTGCTCATATCCACGCGTCACCTTTGAAACTGTCTGCTAACTCCGGCTCTGCGGCAGAGTTGCGTCAGACGCATCAGATCAAGGTGAACAGATCCATGCATGAAGTGCAGAAACGGCAAGATCCGCCCGCACACTAAATGGGAATGTGCAGAATAGAGCGAGGCATTATGGGATGCTAATGGTGTCATTCTCTTTCCAGAGAGCCCGGAGAGACCCGCTTGTTTCTATTCCGCAGTGGGAAATGAGCTCTTATCTGTCCTTCTAAAGATAAGAGGCAGACCTCTCTCTCTCTCTCTCTCTCTCTCTCTCTCTCTCTCTCTCACCACTTTTCTGCTTCGTTTTTTTTTTTTTTTTTCAGATTTGAAATTTACAGAACTGTCTGTCGAGATGAGGCAGCTCACCCCAACTGTTAGAGGATGACAAACATTCTACCGCTGGTGTGAGATTCAGCATGCAAAACAAATTGTATATGACAGAAGCACTTCCTGTCACACCATGGCCTCTGAAATACCCCCACTGAAGCTTTTGAAACTACACAGTAAACAACCAAAGAACGGCAGTTGTGCTCCAGCGATTGTGATGATGGAACCTCATTGAACACTCTGCTTTGAATTTTACCACATCAGCCTTGTGTGTTTCTCACCATTTCCTGAAGTCGACATGATGAGCAATGAATCCAGAGGTCGAGGGATGTGTTGATTTATGCTGACGCAGTCAACGGCAGCGATTCTGCAATACGGCTGCATGTTTTCCCATGGTGGATAATATTTTATTGATTAGATGAGGTTTGATATTACTCACAGACATTTAGCATGCCTCGCTTGCAGTAAATATAGTTGTTATTAGTTTACATAGACGTGCTCTATAAGAGCTTGAGGATCGGAGACTGTGGATTCAGCCTCCATGGACATTGCTGGGGTTTTATATAACATTGTTTCGCAATCAAGATATAATTACTGATTTTTAGACTCACATTTGCTTTGGATCTGCTTTCCAGGGCCGCTGTTCAAACCCGGGCTATTCCTCGAAATCGATACAGAGACACTTTAAAGCATAGCAGTGTCCTTAACCACAAAACGGTTCATTTTAATTAATGAAGCTTTGTGAATCAATCAATCATACATCATAAAAACATTCCACCTGATCCCGCAGGATAGGAAATGGACAGATAATAAATGTTTAATGGCTGAAAGTGAAGGCTTGCTGTCTATTGAATTATGCCATTTTATAAATGCATCTAAGTAAAAGAGACAGAAACAGCATTTTCTCTCTCTCTCTCTCTCTTTTTTTTTTACTTGCATCAGATGCAAATCTATATGGAACAACAATTCAAGATCAGACAGTGGTATGAGTTAGATGCATAGACATACAGTGCAAGTCATTCAATGAATGTAAGGCTTCAGCTTGAATTTATGATCATGAATCAGGCTTGTCCTTCCTCACCTTTAATTATGTACACATATCTATTTGAACTGTGTAGACAGAAAGTTTACATTAATGCTTTCAACCTGTTGAAACCAAAGTGTCTGTCTGGTTAGCATGACTGAAAAGGAAGGGTTTTTTGTTTGTTCATGGTGCCTTGGTGATTTTCAAAATAGGTCACTTATGAAGGTTTTTTTCAGTTACGGTGCTGCCTTAGAAGTCAGCTCCCAATATATATATATTTTTTCCCTGGATGTAGTGAATTTCTGTATTTATATTCTAAACTGACATGACTACCTGGCTGAATTGATGATAAACCACTAAGGGCAAAACACCTATGATAAGAATGAATAAACAGTCTCATGCAAACAGCTTTCTATACACAACTTTTGGCTCTTTGATGTAGCTTGATATTAAACAATATTGATTCTCGAGTCACGTCAAAGAAAATACACACACATTCGCACACAAGTACCCCTTCCAGCCCATTAATATTTTAGATGATTTGATTACATAATGATAGTTGACTGGTACTTCAGACAGATTTGATAAGAATGAACTGAAAATGGCTGCCTTGGGTAAAACAGCCCCCAGCGCTTCTGAAGTGGATAGTTATGTAAAGGCTCTGTCATCCCAGCCTCCATGGGATGGTGTGTACCCTGTCTAATCCCAGTCTAAATATTATGCTAATGACTAGCCGGAGCCCACGATAAAATGACTCATAGTGTGCAGTGATATCTTGAGTTCATGTTTTAGACCCCTCTTGTGTATGAATATTCCTCCAAGATCCAAAGAGGAATTTATTTATTTATTTATTTTCTGAAGGTTGTTTTAGTTCCATGTTTCTGAATGCATAAAGAGTGTTATTTGTATTGCACGGACAAAGCGTGACATTTATATTGGTACAGTGCAAGTGTATGTGACAGTTTATTATTCCACATATATTTTTGTTGCATTTTTTATTCTGTCATAAGAGTCCTTTCATGAGAAACTTCAAAAACATCAAAGTCTTTTACATTCCCGCCCTCCGATTCCCCTTCATATCATGTTTTGATTGAGCAGGAAAATCATTTTCCAACACTCTCTTGTAGGGGACCGGGAAATTTTGATCTCTGTTGAGAGGATTTTTTTTTTTTTCCCACAGGTAGCTTGGCGCACTTCAGGAACTGTTGTTTTCTTCTCAACTCTGTTGTTTTATTGAGCAAATAAATCAGTAGCTGTTTTCTGTTGTTATCCGACTCAAGAGGAAAAATGAGCACAGTAGGGCAACGAATTGTTTATGCGGCACACATTAGATAAGTGTAATTAGAATTTGGTGAACAGATTTGTGTTTGGTTATTAAAGCATAGCCCTAAATTACTCGTCTAAATCATGATTGTTTGCTCCTTGCTGTTGAATAACATGTTTTCTGACACTTGTTTTTGTGTGTACTCCTGTTGTATTGTATTAGTAATTGATTTTCATCGTTTTTTTGTTGTTGTTGTGTTTTTTGTTTTTTTGCGGGTCTAACAGATGTTTGCTTCAAAGCAAATTTGGTGTTTCTTATTCTCATTGCAACTTGCTGTCATTTAAAAATAGCCAAAACCACAAGTTTTTGTATGTGTGTGTGTGTGTGTGTGTGTGTGTGTGACAACATGAGCTACATTGCAAAAGGAAAGCATTGCTAGAATAAAATGTGGCATGGCTTTTCAAAATAAATATTAACAATAACATCGCATGGAAAGGCCAACAGATAAATCTATCAACTCACTGACTGTATTCCAATCAGGGCAGCTGGTCTCATTAAATTCAGATGCAATTGGTTGAGAAAATGATTGCATCTTTGCATTGAATCTGGAGAGAATTGAAATCTAAAAGGCCAGTGTATGGGTCAAAAACTTAGTGTTACTCCACCCCAAAATGAATTTTGCCATTAATCACTTACCCCCATGTCGTTCCAAACCCCTAAATGCTTCGGAATACAAATTAAGATATTTTGGATGAAAACCTGGAGGCTTCAAACTTTCCTATAGACTGTAGGGTAAATGATTAATGACAAAATGTTCATTTTGGGATGGAGTAACCCTTTAAGTAGCTTTCAAACGGCACCAATCTTTGTCACGTGATAGATAGATAGATAGATAGATAGATAGATAGATAGATAGATAGATAGATAGATAGATAGATAGATAGATAGATAGATAGATAGATAGATAGATAGATAGATAGATAGCAAGTTAATATTTGAGCTCATATTGATATCTTTGTCTTTTCATCTTTAATGTTATTTTTGCATAATTGACAACCGTTTGAGGCATTGGTGAGATCTCTTGTGAATTCTTTTTTTTTTTTTTTTTTTTTTTTTGATGAGATCCACCTGAGAAGCAAGTCCAAGTATTGTCCGTTTAATCACCATTTTATGTTATTGATGTATAGGGGAAGCAACTGGTATTAAAAAAGGGAAATAAATTAGAAAGAAAAGAAAAGAAAAAAACTTGTTTACATGTAAAAAATCTATAGACTGTTAGTGTAATCAATTACAGTTTTCTGTCTGTGCATGCCATGAACTTACTGTGAACTTTCTGCATTCCTTCAGCTCGCCACTTGGGACCCCGTCCATGGACTGAACGGAACACTGACAGATCGGAAGCTGGAAAATAACATGCGTGGGGTCGTCCTACGGGTGGTCACTGTATTGGTACGTACCGTTACAGCTTTACCAGTAATGTCAAGTCAAGGGCTTTATACGTCATCTTAGAGCTACAGTAGTCTTCATAACTACCAAGTTTTACAAGATGTCAGTGCTCTAATATTCACTCTTGCTCAGAGATGTGTTTCTCTTTACCTCTCTAATAAAAATGACATCAAACTGACTTTATTAGGACTCTCCATGTCTCGGAGTTCCTCTGTTTGACTGGACCTCATAAGGTTGAAGTAACGCCTGAGTAATCCATATTCATTCCAGTGATCTCCAGAGATCTGTTCACATCAAGACATCCATCTCTAAGTTTATTAAGAGTGAATTTTGGGGTGCGATGAACGTAGACCAGGGGAGCTGAGAAATATTGAGATTTGAGTTTAGCTATCTTCCCTCCAGCGCTGATTTGAGTGAGTCCCTGGAGTTCTTTAAAGATTCAGAGGTTTAAATTCTTCATATCCTTGCTTTGAAGTCAGTTGAAGAAGAAAGCGGTGACGCTGCTTCTCTGCGTCTCTTCTCTCGCTCTCTTTACCCCTCTTTTGTCCTTTATTCTGTGATTTCTCAGTGTGACAGAATGCTCTGTGAATAACTTGCCTACACAAACACTAACAATGAGCAGTGAGCTGAGACTATCATGTTAATGCACTCCCCCTAGTGGCAGATGAGACAGGGGACACATGCACACACTGGCAAACTGTAGATAGGCTACTGGAGGACAGTAAGACAGTCTCATAGTTTAAATTGAGTGCTGAAACATTGTGTGGTCCAAACAATATCTGCAGACTTCTGTAAATAAGATAAATTGTGTAACATCTTACTGGTCACTGACTGCATTTTTAAATTACAGTAGATCAAATATTCAACAAAGAAAAAGATAAGCACTTGGCTGATCTGTGGAATGTATAAAAGATGAGTGATGCAATTTTTATTAAGTCAACATAAGTTCCAAGTGAAATTTGCAGACAGTGAACCAGTTGAAGTCGAACTAAGTTGTCAAACGTAATACAGTAATATCACTGCGCCTGCTGCACCCATGGTATGGCAGCAACATTTTTTGATTATTACTAGAGATGTTCCGATACCCTTTTTCTCTTCCCGATACCGATTCCGATACCTGGGCTCAGGGTATCGGCCGATACCGAGTACTGATCCGATACCTGGGTGTGTATCTGTATATACAGCTGTATATACTACTAGCCCTGTGTAAATTGCTAGAATTCTTTTTATGGTGTGCTTCAGACAGATCCCTCAATAAAACATGAACAAATACATGGTGAACTACTGTATTTATTACAGTATTTTTATTATCTAACATGAATTTGACAGTATTATTTATTTTCATATGCAAAAAAGAACTTCAAATGCAGCCAAAAATCTAACACCGCAAACTAAAAAAGGTATTTAAGTTTTACAATATAACTGTATAAAAAAACTGCAACAAATAAGTCTAGGAATATAAAAAAAGATCTATTAAAAAAAAGATCTATTAATCAGATAATCTCTTTACAACAAAACAAGTAAAAAACAAGCAACCATCTAGGCATAATTATTATTATTATAGAGACGTATTATTATTACTGTAGGCTACAACAGTAGCTTTATATATTGTCAATTTACATGTAATCCAAACATTTATTTTAATGGGCTGCCATGAAGATCTTTGAGTGTCTGTGTTTATGATATGACAGTATTCTCAAATGAAACGGTAAATTCTCATGAAGTGACGGTTTATGCGTTCGTGTCCTCATGACACACAGCAGAGACTACAAAACAGCGAGCTCTCGCGCATCTGTGCCAGTCACCCACAGAGATGTAGATTTTGCGGGAGTAATATTTAAATAGTATTTTGCAGTTTAATATTCACAGACACTAGTATATATTCGGCTACTGTCTGGAGCCCTGCGCTTTGACTTACACGGAAGCGACTGAACGCAGCTGCCGGTACTGAATATACTCGGGAGTCTGTAACTACCGGTACTACAGAGACATACTGCTAACCACTGATCTATAATATAGAAGCGGCTTCACTGTCTTTTGGCAGTTTAGAATGTGATGAGTGATCCAGTCATATATAGATCAGGGCTGCTAACGCGTTTTAATTTCTTCTTCGCTGCTCTAAACAGGGGTTGCTTGTGGCAACACAGCACAACTTCCTGTGTTTTCAATGCATTTTGAGCAGCGAAGAAGAACCGTGCAGCAGTTAGGCAAAGCTTGCGGTCATAACTAGGTCTTGTTTAAGAAAATGGTATCGGATCGGTATATGGGTTCATGTACTCGCCGATGCCGATGCCAGAATTTGTTGTGGTATCGGAGATATTTCCGATACTAGTATCGGAATCGGAACAACTCTAATTATTACGCCAGAATCAGAGCATAGTTCCCAACCATATCGGTCTAGAAAATCGCAACTTTTAATTTACCGTCGGTCTTAGTACACGATGTAACTACAGGAGAGTTTTAAATAGGAAAAATACAGAAACTCTTTGGTCATTTTTGAGGGAGATGCTAACAGTCTAATCAGATTCAATTATCTATGCTAAGCTAAGCTAAAAGAACTACCGCCAGACCCAGAGATCGGCTAAATGGATTCAAAAGTAAAAGTCAACTGTTTAACTCTAGGGGAGTTGGAAAATGAGCCTATTTAAAAAAAATAAAATAAAAATAATGGAGTGTTCCTTTATCACTTTAATTTGTAAGCTGATGTGCTGCCAAAGCCTGCAAATTAATTCGCAGGTGATAGGGAAGCCAAAGTTTTGATAGTTTTGATAGAAGGTTTGTGTGGTTCTCACTGTTATGTAACACACAGATTTGAGCCATTTTTGCCTGTAGTCTTAATGTACTGTATCATTATAGTCTTATATTGCTATCATGTCAATATTCGGCTGTATCTCTTAACAATGAAACAACAGAGTTTGTCTTTTCCATAACACCGGCTCTGAATGTGCTGCTCAAAGACCCCTGGATAATATGTTGACGACTTGTATTTGCAGATCACAGGTTTTCCAGCTGGGCATTCATTTACAGTAGTCTTTCCATAGAGACCAATTGAAGCTGTGAAGTCTTAAAGCACAGAATTGTTATTTATAGTTCAAGCATTGGATTAAAACCAGGATGGTTTCAAAAACAAAAGAAAAAAAAAAGAATAAAGATAGAGTGCCGGTGCAGTACCATAGAGCCTTGTGGTGAAGCATATGGTTAGGGAGGCGGGGAGCTTGGAGCCAAAGGACATGTTGTCTTTTGTAAAGTAATCCTTCAGGTGGATGGGGAAGGCGCATGCTCCCTGCTGGTGGCTGATGGAGCGCTCCCTTCGGTCTTACAGCTAGTTGGTAGGGGCCCGCCGGCTTCTTGCAACTTAAACTCCCCGCTGCTCCAAACTGCCCCAGTGGCAGGCGTGTCAGGATACACAACGTGCCAGCTCTGACAGCTCTTCACTAGTCTGAGAAATGTTGGTGCTGTTCCAAAGACTAAACCCATGATAAACCCATGACCCTCAATAAAACATGAACAAATACATGGTGAACTACTGTATTTATTACAGTATTTTTATTATCTAACATGAATTTGACAGTATTATTTATTTTCATATGCAAAAAAGAACTTCAAATGCAGCCAAAAATCTAACACCGCAAACTAAAAAAGGTATTTAAGTTTTACAATATAACTGTATAAAAAAACTGCAACAAATAAGTCTAGGAATATAAAAAAAGATCTATTAAAAAAAAGATCTATTAATCAGATAATCTCTTTACAACAAAACAAGTAAAAAACAAGCAACCATCTAGGCATAATTATTATTATTATAGAGACGTATTATTATTACTGTAGGCTACAACAGTAGCTTTATATATTGTCAATTTACATGTAATCCAAACATTTATTTTAATGGGCTGCCATGAAGATCTTTGAGTGTCTGTGTTTATGATATGACAGTATTCTCAAATGAAACGGTAAATTCTCATGAAGTGACGGTTTATGCGTTCGTGTCCTCATGACACACAGCAGAGACTACAAAACAGCGAGCTCTCGCGCATCTGTGCCAGTCACCCACAGAGATGTAGATTTTGCGGGAGTAATATTTAAATAGTATTTTGCAGTTTAATATTCACAGACACTAGTATATATTCGGCTACTGTCTGGAGCCCTGCGCTTTGACTTACACGGAAGCGACTGAACGCAGCTGCCGGTACTGAATATACTCGGGAGTCTGTAACTACCGGTACTACAGAGACATACTGCTAACCACTGATCTATAATATAGAAGCGGCTTCACTGTCTTTTGGCAGTTTAGAATGTGATGAGTGATCCAGTCATATATAGATCAGGGCTGCTAACGCGTTTTAATTTCTTCTTCGCTGCTCTAAACAGGGGTTGCTTGTGGCAACACAGCACAACTTCCTGTGTTTTCAATGCATTTTGAGCAGCGAAGAAGAACCGTGCAGCAGTTAGGCAAAGCTTGCGGTCATAACTAGGTCTTGTTTAAGAAAATGGTATCGGATCGGTATATGGGTTCATGTACTCGCCGATGCCGATGCCAGAATTTGTTGTGGTATCGGAGATATTTCCGATACTAGTATCGGAATCGGAACAACTCTAATTATTACGCCAGAATCAGAGCATAGTTCCCAACCATATCGGTCTAGAAAATCGCAACTTTTAATTTACCGTCGGTCTTAGTACACGATGTAACTACAGGAGAGTTTTAAATAGGAAAAATACAGAAACTCTTTGGTCATTTTTGAGGGAGATGCTAACAGTCTAATCAGATTCAATTATCTATGCTAAGCTAAGCTAAAAGAACTACCGCCAGACCCAGAGATCGGCTAAATGGATTCAAAAGTAAAAGTCAACTGTTTAACTCTAGGGGAGTTGGAAAATGAGCCTATTTAAAAAAAATAAAATAAAAATAATGGAGTGTTCCTTTATCACTTTAATTTGTAAGCTGATGTGCTGCCAAAGCCTGCAAATTAATTCGCAGGTGATAGGGAAGCCAAAGTTTTGATAGTTTTGATAGAAGGTTTGTGTGGTTCTCACTGTTATGTAACACACAGATTTGAGCCATTTTTGCCTGTAGTCTTAATGTACTGTATCATTATAGTCTTATATTGCTATCATGTCAATATTCGGCTGTATCTCTTAACAATGAAACAACAGAGTTTGTCTTTTCCATAACACCGGCTCTGAATGTGCTGCTCAAAGACCCCTGGATAATATGTTGACGACTTGTATTTGCAGATCACAGGTTTTCCAGCTGGGCATTCATTTACAGTAGTCTTTCCATAGAGACCAATTGAAGCTGTGAAGTCTTAAAGCACAGAATTGTTATTTATAGTTCAAGCATTGGATTAAAACCAGGATGGTTTCAAAAACAAAAGAAAAAAAAAAGAATAAAGATAGAGTGCCGGTGCAGTACCATAGAGCCTTGTGGTGAAGCATATGGTTAGGGAGGCGGGGAGCTTGGAGCCAAAGGACATGTTGTCTTTTGTAAAGTAATCCTTCAGGTGGATGGGGAAGGCGCATGCTCCCTGCTGGTGGCTGATGGAGCGCTCCCTTCGGTCTTACAGCTAGTTGGTAGGGGCCCGCCGGCTTCTTGCAACTTAAACTCCCCGCTGCTCCAAACTGCCCCAGTGGCAGGCGTGTCAGGATACACAACGTGCCAGCTCTGACAGCTCTTCACTAGTCTGAGAAATGTTGGTGCTGTTCCAAAGACTAAACCCATGAATCCCTGCAGTCTCAATACACCAAGACACATGTTTTTGATTCACTCAACAGTGGATCATAGCTGCATGAGAGAATCTTTACAATGTCTGTAGAAGATGGAAGAAGACTAAAGTAGTATAGTATATTCATATCAATTAATAATCAAGTAATATATATGAATTTTCTTAATGAATGCATATACTCATATAGATTTTTATTTTTATATATAAAAAATATAGTAAATTATTAATTCATAAACTTTATAGTAGTTTGGGGGATTATCATATAACATTTTAGAACATAAACTTCGTTACCACTAGTTTACCACAAAATGAAAATTTGCTGAAATTATAGATTTACCCTCATGCCTCCATCTAGATGAGTTTGTTTCTTCATTGGAACAGATGGAACAGATGATTGGATAAATTTAGCATTACATCACTTTCTCACCAGTGGATCGTGGATCAGCAGTGAATGGGTGCCATCAGAAAGATAGTCCAAACAGCTGATAAAAACATTGCAGTAATGCAGAAGTAATCCACACAACTCCATTCCATCAGTTGACATCTTGTGAACTGAAAAGCTGCATGTTTGTACAAATCAAATCCATCATTAAGGTGTTTTAACTTTAAACTAGTTCTTCTGATTAAAGTCTGATTCCACACTCCATAATAAATTATTTCTCTAGTGGAAAAGTTCTTCCCCTTTTAATGAAGAGTTTATGATGAAGTCCCATCTTAATAACGAACATGTTTATTACAAACACAGCATTTCACTTCACTAGGTTTCAATTGATGGACTCATCTGGATTATTGTGGTTTTTATTATCTATTTGGACTTTTATAGCCTGAGGGTGAGTAAATTGTCAGCAAATTTTCAATTTTGGATGAGCTTTTCCTTAAACAAATAAGCTTCACTGACACACACACACACGCACAGCAACAATATTTACAGGATGATGTTAATGTTAGCAACATACATCACTTTAGCCTGTGTTGATCCATATCGATTTCCATAGAAGTGGCAGAGATTGTCCACAAGATCCATGTGAATTTGAATCTCTGCATGTGTAGTTGTGTGGAAGGGATAGCCGTATAATGAGAGAGGGAATCGATGCAACATGGTTTGAACACGGGAGTGGGGAGCTGTACCCCTTCTCAATAAGAGCGAGGCTTCATCTCAGTGTAGATAAAAGCCACACTGGAGGAATCCTGTTAAAAGCATCATTGTCGCTGTACTTTTGCCCCCAGTCAAGTGCTACAGATATTCTTCAGATGGTGCTGATGGCCGATTGGGAGAATCCGGCTGGGGTCTCGCTCAGGCCCCTCAGAGGGAAGTCTGATATATGGCACCTCTTGGCTGTAGTGCGAGTTGGCATGCATATCCTCACTTCCTCTAATAGCTTATTGAGCGAGGGGGGTCTGGTGAGGATTAGAAAGCGCTGGCTTAATGTGCAGGCTGCATGCAGTCAATAACGCTCCTTCCATGATAAATCTGCCTGACATATTCCCAGAAACACTTCAGACATCAATAGGGATTTGTTTAAGAGAATATGAAAAAATAAACAGCAGGCTATTATTTTCACTGGGCCGCTGGAGCCACACTAGTGTGGTATTTGATTGGGATGGTTTGTGAGCGGAGCTGCTGGAGACTTTGGAAGGAGATTTTTGCTGTTCACATGATTGTTGGTCATTGGCATTCAGCAACTGTGTTAAATACAGCCATTCAGGCCTGAGAAAGCTCCTTGCTAAGTTGAGCTCCTCCAGGTTCAGACTTTGCAAGACTGTGTTCAGCAATTGTTTTTAGTGCTGATAAACAAGGGTATGTAATTCACTGGTGTTGTCAAAAGTGTTTGGAATATCATGCTAGTGTGATTTCTTATGAACTTAAACAAAATGTTATAGTTTGTGATTTTCAGTTAGCTATGAATTCAACTAGATTCAGACTTCATGATGTTAAAAAATAAATAAATAAATAAATAAATAAAAAACCTCAGCTTTTGCTCAGTTTATGTTCCATCCGGTCGGTGATTTATTTAATTTAGACTAAAGCCTTTTTTTCCACAGATAAGGGAAAGGAGGTGTTTTTTTTTTTATTTTTTTTTTTTTTTAACAAAATAAGGACCTGTTCCTCACACAGATTATATGGCTTCAGAAGATTTTTTTAACCCTTTTGGAGTTTTCAAAATTGACATGAAAGTAGTTCTATAGAAAAAAAAGGAGCTTTTAATTTCTTTAAAAATCCTATTTTTGTGTTCCATAAAAAGGTTTAATTTGATAAATTTTGAATGGAATACTTTTTTGTCATCTTCTTCAGGTTCTGTTTGGAATGTTCCACACATAATAGGCTGTTCTTTTAGATCTTAAGATGTTAAGAGCTTGAATATGAGAGTAAAAATGTTAATTGTGAAATGTTGAATGAATATGGATATTGGGAGGTATATTTTGGTGTGGGGCTACCTTTGGTCTTTTTAGTTTTGATCAAATGCTTAAATGAACCACACTGAGATACTTAAATCTAGTTCTGAAAACTTCTTCCGTTTGTAATTTGTAATTTTCGGTTTTTTCCATTACTCTTCAGAACCCAGTGTTGTGGCCCTCAAGTTGATCTTAAAGAGTCCTCTCTTTTAGAATAGTGAGAGAATAGTGCAAATGTACACTGCCATGCTGCCATGCCATGCTTCCACAGTTTTGGGAACTTGTTTTTCCTTGAGTCTTTTCACAGTTCTGTGTAACATGCAGCATTGTTGCCATTACTGAGGATGTTTCCACTGCTTACAGGGAGTCCTCTCTAAACCATCTCCTAATAAAAATTCTCTGTGTGACCTTCAGTACTCTCCAGAGCCAGTATGGCAGTGTATGACAATGTTTGTATGAAACACCAGTAGGCCCAAGGCTCAGACTAAATCCAAATCGCATCATATCCACCTCTACAATAGTCTGCCAAGCTGGTTTTGGAGATCCAAGGAGACTCCACTCGTCTTTATCAGTGGAGAACGACTAATTGATTCAAATAGCGGCCGGTCTCGCTGCTTCAGAAGAATGGTTTCCTCCGCCATAGGCAGAGCTAATGCAAGATGAGTGTGAATCTGGGTATATATTTTTCATTTAAAATCCTTTTCGTTAAGACTTAATTTCTTTGATGTGAGCACAGTAAAACCTTAAATCCCTAATTGAGCATTAGGGATCTTATGAGTCAGTCAAAACCCACTATGAATAATTTATGACTGACAAGCACCATCAAGTTAAGTAATGTTTTGATAAATGTGAATCTTTTTATAGAACTGAGAGAGAATGGTTTGTTCGCACCCCTTTCCTATTGAATTTGATGTGTTTGTTATTATTTCTGAGTATTCATGCCTTAATTTCCATTCCAAGAACTTATGAGCTAAACTGAAGTGTTTGAAGTGAATCATGTAAATGTCTGGAGAAACTCTGCTTTCAGTACTTTATTATGATAATGTCGGGATGCTAATAAATTAGCATGTCATTACTGAGGAAGTGCAGTTATGGCTGATCTTGTCCTGATGTGACAGTGAGAGAGATCATCACTAGAATGTTCTTTAGACCAAAAGTACCATTAAATTTTTTTTACCTTTTTTTTTTTTAATTGACATTATCGTTATCATAGCATTATTATAAAAATAATTTGTAGATTTTATATATTACATATAAATATATCAAAATGGGAATAGAAAGAAAACATATAATATATATAATAAAATATGTATTATTATTTACTTATTATTATACTTATTATTATTATTTATTATTACTAGCTTTCTATTTTTTTTCTATTATATCAACTATTTTTTTTTCTTTGTGTGTGTGTGTGTATAATAAGGTATATATAATATACCTTGCTATGCACACTGTGTTAGGCTAACCGAGACTTGTCATTTGCACTTATATATTGTTGCTCTTTTGTTAGTTTTGATTGCTTCCATTGTCCTCATTTGTAAGTCACTTTGGATAAAAGAGTCTGTTAAATGACTAAATATAAATGTAAAATAAATATGCATATTTTAAAGAATAATTTATGTGGTCTTGATAATGTTCATTTTGAAAATATGCATCTACAATTATTCTATGCTTTGTCCTTCTGTCTAAACAGGTTATTTATTTGTCAAGAGAACACTGTCATCTCATATTTATACAAATAATACTAAAATTCTGGGGTTCCTTTAGTTCCTCTCTGGCTGAATTTCCCACCCGTAACTTTGTGAGGTCAGCCCAGATCCTCCTGTATTCCCTGAAAAGATTCACTCGTCTACCCTAAAAACAGAGCTATTCATATTTACTCTCCTCACATTACTCTTGATTGGATATGACGTGGCACTAATTCCCTTCAGACTTTTTTCTCAGAATTATTCCAGCTCATAAAAGGTGGTTAAAGCCAAGTGACATTAAGCTTCAGCCCATATACAGCGACATTGCCTCCTGCTGAAAATAAAATCAAATTATGAGCATTAGCTAAGCTGCTGTAGGAGCTTTTGCATCTGCTTCAGGTAAACACTTTTGTCAGCTCCAGGAACAGATCTGCCACCCTCTGTGTTTTCAGTAGACTATTTATGATACCTCACTGACTCTAAAACCGGTGCCCTCACTTACCTCAGTGTCTGTAGGCATTAACGTTGGACTGTTTTTGTATGTGTGGCATAATACTCTGCATTTGTTTTTGTTGCTTTAAGCTCAATGGTTTAGTCCCTTTATATTATGATTTTATGATTTTTCTGCTGTTGCTCTTTCCAGGAAGAGCCATTTGTGATGATCTCAGAAAATGTGCTTGGGAAACCTAAGAACTACCAGGGGTTCTCAATCGATGTACTGGATGCTCTGGCCAACTACCTTGGCTTCAAGTACGAGATCTACGTGGCCCCTGATCACAAATACGGCAGCCAGCAGGCTGATGGGACCTGGAATGGCCTTATTGGAGAACTGGTTTTTAAGGTAAGACATTTATCTGGGATGTGCAAAGCTGTGAATTTAAAGTGAATGTAGCTTCATCCTTATGAAGCTGATTTGGAACAACAGAAGAGACATGTATTGTCTGGGAAATTAATTGTATTTCAACCCTAGTCCTCAAAAGTCCTCAAAATCAATAAACGTGAAATCTGTCTGTCTGTCCGTCTGTCTGACTTCAAACTTCAGTATTAATTGCTGAAAAAGTCTGCTTTTTAATGTGTACTGTATATACACTACATGGTCAAAACTATGTGAACACCCCTTATAATAATGAGAATATAATTAATTAATTAATGCAAAAAAATCTAGCATATACTCTTACAATCTGATTAGACAAACTTACTTTTTATTGGATTAAAAACTGCGTCGACATATTGTATATGAAAAAACAATCTTTTAATACTTGTTTAAAGCTGAAAGGACCATTTCAAACTATTTTAATGATGCAAAATCATTTTAGCACCGTCAGCACTGCCTTTGATTTGCATAACATAATACAGTCTGGCTGAATGCTGCAGACTTATGTGCTTTCCATTGGCTTTCTCTGACTATCCTGGGCTTTTCAATTTCCCTGGTATTCCCAAACAGTCTGCACTACTTTGATAAAGAAGAGCGCAGATTTCTTACATTTGAATGAGGGAAAACCTCATACTGAAATGTTGTCCGCTGGCAGATAAACAAAAGGCAAATCTCACAGCAGTGAGAGGTCAGATACACATTTTCAGGGCCATTACTTCAAACCTCCCGCTGTTTTCTATTCCACAGCTTCTTCGGTTCTGCGACACACCTCCATCCCTACTGCTTCCTGCACAGAGAATATTCCTCACCACTGTTCGGTCAGAGGAACAGAAACATAAGCACAGTGTACTGCTGCTTATCTTCATTTCCAGAGAGATAGACCAAAATGCAAGGAAAATATTAAGGAGCACAAATCCCACTGTTACGGCGGTCTCTGTTGACACATTGTTTTCCAGCAACTTCAAAACCGTATGCTTTCATGATACACGAGACCTTTGATGTTTTATTGCAATTCGGGTATTTCAGCAAAAGAGTTTTTAATTTTTAGTTCGTTTTTTGTGTTCTAATCATGTGTAAAAAAAAAACAGGTTATGATACAACAGGCCAGGACAGAGAGAAGATTTTGTTTTTTCTTTATAATACAAATGTTTGAGGAGTTGTTTTCTTCAGCAAATATGCATTCAATTGATGACTGAAGTAACAGTGAAGGCTTACATTATGAAAAAAAAAGAAAATTAAATAAAAAATGTCTTGAATGTTTTTAAAAATCCTGAAAAAAAGAAAATTGTCACAGTTTTCGAAGGATCATGTGACAAACGAGTCAATGGCTGCTGAAAATCCAGCTTTTTCACTGAAGGAATAAATTATATTTTCAAATGTATTAACAGAAAACAGTTATTTTCAAATGTAATAATATTTCACAATATTAACATTTAACTGTATTTTAAAACAAATAAATGCAGTCTGGGTGAGCATGGTATACTTTAAAAAGCATTAAAAAATCTTACACACTTTTGAACATTATGGATATTTTTATATAGTGCATTATTTACACCTAAACACTTGTGTAGATGCACACACAAAACAATATTCTTTTGTGCTGAGTTTTACTTGGAATATCATTATCAATCTGTATGCACATACAGTAAATTATTTTTGCAGCATACATAAACATTTCTGCTTTTCTAAGCACTTTTTACTTGGCAGACCATGAAATTAGCAGATTTAGTAAGCAGTGAGTTAATTGTGTGTGTGTGTGTGTGTGGAGTGAAACGACATCTGTAATTGCCCCTTGTGGGATTAATAAAGTAGTAAACTAAACTATCAGGGACTAGTGCTTACTTGATTTAAGTGATGTTTTTCTTCTTACACAGTTGCTGGAGATAAGTCATTTGTTGATCAAGTTACAAGATCATCAATATGTGTCATCCAGCTAAGCTCATGTAAAAAAAAAAAAAAAAATTATATATATATAATATACACTCCCATTTAAGTGACACGACATTCAGCCAAGTATGATGACCCATACTCAGGATTCGTGCTCTGCATTTATGCACCCATCCAAAGTGCACACACACAGAGCAGTGAACATACACACACACTGTGAGAGCACACCCGTAGCAGTGGGCCCAGGGAGCAGTTGGGGGTTCAATGCCTTGCTCAAGGGCACCTAAGTCGTGTAATTGCTGGTCTGAGATTCGAACCCACAACCCTAGGGTTAGGAGTCAAACTCTCTAACCACTAGGCCACGACTTCCCCATTTGTTGAAAACGTTGACCTGTGTCAATTTGCATAAGCCAGCAACTGACATTTTTTACAACATACTATTTTCACAAATAAGTGGTGAATTTATTAAAGCTCTTAGTACTCTTCCAACAACTCCACAAAAGGTCTTTTTTTTAAAGTGTACCATAATTGATACAATAGACAAAATCACCAAGTATCATGAAAGTATCATCAATATAGCTTTCATTTCATTTCGTTTGATCATAATCATAATGCAGTTAACACTGGATAAATATCACAGCTATTACGGATATTATGTCAATTTGCTTAACAATAAAATGTTTTCATTCAGCACCTCTAAGGGCGGTTTGAAACGTGTTTTTTATTGTTTGCTGTTGAATTAACTTCTGAACTACTCTTACTAAACTGACTAACTAAAACTTTGTTCCATAAATGCTCTTTTTGAACTAGGGAAAGAGTTTTGAGCTGACGTTTGAGGGTTAATAGTATCAGATTAATACTATCTTTTCATTTAATTTAATTTGATGTAATTTGAATTAATTTATCTCAAAATGTCCCAGGAAATTCGTTTCTTTTATGACGCCTTAAAATGAAGTCAGAATTGAAGAAAAAGTTTAGTAGCTTTCTATTAGGTGTACCACTTACATAAAGTCAGTCTATCCTGTTCTCATTATGTTTTCTATTCTGAAAGTATCATTTGTCAGGCCCTTTTTATAAAGCAGGCATTCTGGTATTACTAAGTTTCTAGGTCGAGACAATCAGAGAGGTACTTGTTATGTAGATTAAGATTTAGGAAGTGATCTGGGCCGCCGGATGCTTCTCTAACCCTGCTCAAACACAGAGGTCCTGTGGGGGTCCTTGACCTCTGAAGGTGGTCAGGCAGGTTAATGGGAGTCAGACAGGTGACACCGGCTCTCGCGCTATGATAATGACATGCCTTTGTTCTGCCGATGGTAATGTCTCTCGACAGGAGCTCTCTCAGCCTGCAGAGGTCTCATCTAATCTCACCGCTGCAGTGCGCACCTAGTCACAATCATTTCCAGAACTGCCAAAAAAGACAGAAAACACAAATTAGAAGTTGTTTAGCATTTATTAAATGATGTTGAAGCAATTTTGGCAGCAGACAGTGTTGCCCCAGTATTCATTAGAGGAAGATGTGGATATATATATTTTTTATTTATTTACAATGTCTTTAAATGTTATTTCTCTGTGTTTCTGTGGCAGAGAGCAGATGTAGGTCTGTCAGCCCTGACCATCACTCCTGAGCGGGAGAGCGTGGTAGACTTCACCACTCGCTACATGGACTACTCCGTCGGTGTGTTGCTGAGGAAGGCAGAGAGGACGGTGGATATGTTTGCATGCCTGGCCCCTTTCGACCTGTCTCTGTGGGCTTGTATAGCTGGCACAGTGCTGCTGGTGGGAACTCTGGTGTATCTCCTCAACTGGTTGAACCCTCCCAGACTGCCGATGGGCTCGGTCTCCTCCACGACCCTCTACAACTCCATGTGGTTTGTCTACGGCTCCTTCGTTCAGCAGGGTGAGTTTGTGTCTGAGCGTATGATATGCTTTGTGTTGAATGAAGAAAGCAGATTCAAGAGTGAGAAAAGGAGAGATATAGAGAACAGCAGGGCAGAGAGATAATTTTAAGTGCTCACTTTCTTTTTAAAGTGTGTCTGTGTGTAATGGTAGATGTGTGCGCCAAAGATTATATATGACAAAAGGAGAAAAAAATAAACGGAGAAAGAAGGAGTCAATGGAAAGTTGAAATTATACGCAAATCATATCTGCACTTTCTGGTTTTCTTTCCAATTCTTAAAGGGTCGAAAGCTGTTTTTCGGACAAAAGATGGAAAAATCGAAAAGTGGGAGCTGGGAAGGGGAGGGGTAATCTTCAGAAATGGCAAACGAGAAGAAAGGAAGAAAGAAAGTTGAGGGAAACCGCGTCAGTTGCTGTCAGGGTTTTCTATCCTCCACATGTTGAGCAAACATCAATTGATGTCATTAATTACCAGCAATATTTTGCCATGTTTTGCTACCGACTGTTTGTGAAAGCGCAAAGGCCAATTCCAGTGTTACAGATGTGACATTTGCAGTCACGATGGGAAATGGAGCTTCTGAGAGAAAGTACTAATTGTAGCAAACCATTTGAATGCTTTTTTTCTAAACCCCTGCAGATCTCGCTGCGGATTTGCTTTCTCATTTTAGAGAGATTAACTTGCAGTATGGACAAAAATGAAGATATATTGCTTGTATGTACTCTGTGATTTCAAGAATCCGATAACAACAATACCTGCAGGATGAAAGTTCGGCTGTCCATAGAAAAGACTTTGTTTGTGATTACTTGTGATTATTGTCTTTTTAGGGAAATATGGGTATGATTAGTTGTAAAAACCTAAGCGGCTCTTCACACAGGAGGTCTTCTAAATCTGTGCTTTTATTTAATGTTCATATGTGCCAGACTGATATCCTTGGCTATATGCATTACACATCTCTAAGTATATTGAATGTGTTTGATATTTTGAGCTGTTTTTAGAACACATATTGTTTTCATTTGTCATGCATCTAGCAGCGAGACTCATGTTTCTGGATGAATCTGATAGTGTGTGATTCTCAGTTGTTTAGTATATGATGCCCAATTTTACTTTCTAACCCTTTAAAAATAGGCAAATACACAATGTTTAGTTTTTTAACATCTGTTCTGATTTTAAATGTTGTGTAGTGTATTCCAGTTTTTAGTTTTAAAGCAAGCAAACAATCAGATGAACCTGGGACAGGATAAGTATTTTGAGAAAGTGTTTGCATTACAGGTAAACAGTATAAATTACAGTTTACCAGTATAAACAAATTACAAATGGTCTATAGGAGAAAATGTATGCCTTCTTCATGTGTGCCTTCGGCTCAGTTTTGTTTTGTTTCCTATTAATATTTTTAAACACAAGAATGCGAAAATGGCCAAATAGATGTATAAACATGACCGTGCAAGATGCTAATTGAGAATATAAAATAGAATAATAATAATAATAATAATAATAATAATAATAATTATCATAATTTACCATCCAACATGGCTTAAACACCTTGTGTGGGGTATAAACAATAAAATTTACTTTAAAAATGATATTAGAAAACATGAATGCAGTAAAATTGAGACCTAAACAAAGTTACATTCCTTGGGTAAACACTTCATTATCCATTGGATATTTCCAACAGATATTGATATTTGCATGGAATTGTACTTGACCAAAAATCAGTGAATTTACATGAGCTGGTTATAATGACGATGATTATAATAAGACAGCATAATTGCTCCCTTGTATCTGGGTCCATTTCTCATCTAATTGCAATCTATGCTTCTTTTTGAACTGCGCTCATTACGGTGAGAAATCAGTAAATTAATGCACTTTCATCAGACCACTGAACTGAGTTCGGTGTCTTTTCAGGCTGAAATTGTTTAGATGGAGCTGATTACATGCTGTGGAATAGGCTACAGCACCAGAATCAAACTGATACGCAAACGGATACACACAATTGTGCTGTGTGCTTACATGCATTCCCCCAACCACTTAAAACATCACTATCATCCTTTGTCTTGCAGCCGTATTTGATGTTTTGCAGAGAGCTGGTTGTACAAATACACCCAATCTCTAAAACAAGAGCGAAGGGAACGGGGAGAGAAGGGACGTAGCTGGAATGGCATAGCTGGAGTCGCTCTCTTTGATGAGTCACTTTCATCTGCCTCACAAAAACCTCTGCCTCTCTCCTCTGACACTTCTTGACTTTTTGTTTTTTATAGATCCCCCTTAAATAAATATCATTTTAACATTCATTTCTTTGCTGTGTCTTTCTGTACGTCTTATACAGAGAGAATGAATTGCCATGAGAATTGCGTGTGAGCAATTTCATTGTGTTGGACCTTTGCGGCTAATAATAATATTAACGGAACATCCTCAGGTCAAAGTCAGTTGACTCAACTTGTGGCATAATGTAGATTACCAAAAAAAAACACCTTTATATATGCCTTTAAATGTTAAAATACTAACAAATATAGTTTCACAAATACAGACTTTTTTGTCTTTTTTTAGAACATCTTTTAAATCCTTGAAGATTTTCCAAAATGTTTCTTTATCTGTGTGTGTTTGTAAGTAAAAGGGGTAGATTTGTAATTAATGCCAAGCTCCCTGATGTCTTAAGCTTACCAAAGGAACCGCATTAATTAACTGAGAAAAAGCATTTGTGCTTTAAGATCTTTGAAGCCGACTGCTGATCACTCTGTAACCTTTCTTGCATGTATTGTAGCTTTGGAATGAACTGTAATTCACTTTTTTTTCCTCTTTTTTTAATGCCCTGTAATCTTTAGAAGCACTTTAACGAACAGCACTTTTACTGCACTGTATCATTATAGATACTGCAATGATTAGGGGTGCAAAATATGACATCATCAGTATGTTTTGTTAGAATCATATTTTTCTTTTTTAAATTAATATACAGAACGGGCATGGGCAGCTATGGAAGGACTTCCAAGGTTTAAGACCCAAATGTGTTTAGTAAAGCCCCGGAAGTTATTATTATTATTATTATTATTATTATTATTATTATTATTATTATTAGTAGTAGTAGTATTATTATTATTAGTATTATTATTAGTATTATTGCCTTATGTAACCTACAATGTTTTCACAAATAAAATAATTTAAAGCCAAAATTTGTTCTGGAAATCAAATATTTGTAGTTGTAGTTCAGCAGAAAAAAATGAAAGCTCATGTAAATTTTAAAAAACCTTACAGAAAATCTTTTTTTTATTTTTTTTTTTTATTTATGTCTTCTAAATACTAAACAATTAAAAGTAAAATTTCTGGACATTGGTCATACTGTATAGAATGCTCAGACTATAGAAGTTTATCTTATTGGATAAATAATATTATAAATTATAATATTGAAAGCAGGTGTAACCTTTTTTTAAACATTTAATTTTTCTTTCTTATTTTTTTACTTCTTCAGATAACATTTCTATGCAAAGCAACATTTAAGTTTTTTTTTATTATTATTATTATTTTTTAAAGTTTTTCATCTAATATTTTATTTTATTTCAAGATTATTATCTCTGACTAGATGTGACATTGTTAAAATTTACTATTAAATATATATTTCAGTACTTCATCAAAGGATGGTCCCATAAGCATCCATAGACACCTGGGCAAAGTTCCAAAAATCCTCTGACCTTTAAGCATCCCTTAGGTTGATTAGGTTTGGTACAACTAATTAGTAGTGGTTTATAAGGCATACTTTTGTTAAAATTTGGGCACACACACTGTCTGCAGAAAATATAAAAAAAAAAAAAAAGTTTATCTACTGAAATAGGAAAGTCATGGTTATGTTTGATAGTAGATCTCAAGGGCGTTTTCTGAAGTCGTCACAGAGATTGGTTAATTCGAAGTGCTGCAGCATCAAAAGAGAAGGAGGTGAAACAGACTACAGGGAGGTAGAAAAAATAGAAAGATGGATAGGTGACAGGTTCAATCATCCTACCTTTTTATTGTCTTGCAATTAGATGAGTTTCTGTGGCACCGATGTAAAACACAATTCAGTATGTTCTCAGAAGCGCACACACACACACAAACATTTCTCTTTCCATTCCCCTTGTTTTGTGTTCACACATCTGTTTAACTGTACCACCACTCCTCAAACCAGCCCTTACATGCATACACACACTAAAAAGTGTGGTGTCACAATGAATATAAGGACCACAGACCCCTATCAGTGCTTTCATCTCAGCTCTTCTCTTATTCCTTTCATCTTCGTTCTGACTGAGCTCTCCCTCGTTCCACCATCAAGTCTGAAATATGAAAAGTGCATACTCTAACATTGTAGATTTCAGCCGCGTCATACGTCAGTCTGGAGAGAGACATTATAATGGCTTTGAAGAACCCTGTTTTTGTCTGACACTTAGAGGAGAACAGAACAAGCTTTTTTTTTTTCGTTCTCTTTTTTTTTTCATAACACATGTCCTTTGCCTTATCACTGACACACAGAGACCCAGCGCTGGGTTCCTCAGCATGGCGCAGGATTTGCTCTGACTACCATTAGCTGTAATCTCTACAAACATGGGCAAACCAGCACACAAACACCCTCAATGGCTTGCGGGGCTTCGTCATTCCAGCATTTGAGTTTACAGACGGGTTCTCAGAGACATGGACAAGAAAAGTCAAGCCCCAGATGACCCTTCAGTCAAAAATGAGGCAAACTCAGGAGACACATTGCAGGAGCTGCATGAAATCCTGTTGAAAATATCACCCTTGAGGGTCTTCAAGCTTTAAAATGTTTCAGAGGGGATTTTTCTTCTTCTTCTTCTTCTTCTTCTTCTTCTTCTTTTTCTTTTTCTTTTTCTTTTTCTTTTTCTTCTTCTTCTTCTGCTCCTCCAGGGGTCTTACTTTTTTTTCAGGCCAAGTACCCCCTGTTGGATATTACATAAAACTGGGAATTGTGTTTTAGGCCTGGCCTAATAACATGTATTTAGTATCCTGTATTTCTATATTTTACTATTATTTTAATGCATTCCAAATCCACTAAAAAAATCTTTTTAATTCACAGCCATATATTTGCAATACATGTTAAAAAATACATGTTTATTATATAATATCTAGTCTATTTTTAATCTATACTGTAAATGTAAATTATAACAGAATTCCGCAATTAACATTAAGTATAGGTTAATTTAAATATACTATAGTTCATTGTCAATTTCTGTTCATTCATAATACATTCATGTTGATTTATCCAACTTGGAATGTAAAATGTATTAGAAAGTGTAGAAATTATCAAAAGCCAAGCTTAATATTATTTATTTATTTATTTTTTATTTATCGATACACTTTAATAATGATCAATATCTATGAACTTTAATATGGGAGGGACAATAAAACATTTATAAGATCCCATTTGTTGATACTAATTAATGCATAACTAATATTAACATTAACTAAAACAAAACAATACATTTGTACAGCACTTATTAATCTCTTAATATTCGTAAATAAAAAAACAAAAAAAAAAAGGTAATTTTAGCTAAGGTCCATGAAGTAATATTAAACAGATACATATTTAAATTTTATTAAAATGTTGAAATGTTAAAATTAATTTTAACTTAGAAAAATACTTTATTTAGAATTATTTTTCATTGCACATTCACCTTGACTTGACCTCCACTTATGTTAACCTACAAAAAAAAAAAAGTGTCGTAAAGTGTTAGCATTTGTCTTTCTTAAACTTGTTTTTATGCATATTTTCATTCATAAGTCAAAAATTAGTTTCAGATCAAACAATGATTCGTGGACCTCCTGCTGTTCCGCTCCACTAGACCCCGGTCACTGAGCAGCACTTCCCCTCCACTGACCTTCCTCTTTCCAGCACATGGAACTCCTCAAACCCTACTGTGCATAGAGAAGAGATATAATGCATGCAATATCGGAGCATAACTCAGCACTATATAATTCATTGTGAATGTGTAAAGGAAAAAAAGTGTTTAATTTCAGACCTTGCTGTGAATCGCCAATGGGATCCGAGATGTAAGCCACCTCACAGCAGTGCATCCACAGAACACAGCTCCACATGCTATAAGCTTAAAGATGTTTTCACACAAACAGAATCTGTGTGCACATACACTCTGTCTGATGTAGAACATTCATGAGGCACATGGTAAAAGCTTATTTATTTCAATAATGTTACAGTAATCACTTTTTTAACCTGAGGAAGTAGTGGCTATCACTTGTTGTTGTTACAATTTTTAGCTTTTAAAAGAAGTCTCTTATTCTCACTTAGGCTGCATTTAATTGTTCAAAAATACAGTGAAGTCGGTAATAAATAATTTATCTTTTCTCTTATTTTAAAATGTATTTTATTCATGCGATGGCAAAGCTGCATTTTCAGCAGCCATTACTACAGACTTCAGTTTCACATGATACTTCAGAAATTTTAGTATGCTGATTATGAAACATATCTTATTATAATCAATGTTAAAAACTTCATGTTTTTTTGGAAACCTTTGTAATATTAGATCTGGTAGATCAGTTTAAAGGTGCCATATGCAAAAACTGAGGTAAAAATATCCATAACATGACCTACACGCATCAAAAGAATGAGAAGAAATAAGGGGCGATGATGTCATAAAAAAAAATGTCAAATTATAGTGCTGCAGAGATATCAACCTTAATTAGCATTAGCATTACTAGCCCCGGCCCGACAGGTGTCGTAATACCAGTTTCGGCCATGGGAGGCGATATGCGGGCAACATAACCACCAGCCAACCTACAACACACGAATAACTCGCACGGCTTGTGGGCGTGTACTTGAACCTGATGTCAATCATGTGGAAAGTACAGCCCACTAGTTCATTTCAGTTCATGGAAGAGAGCGTCACCCGCTACAGGGAAACAACCGTGCTCTGAAACACAAATCAAGAGTAAACATTGGCACTGCTTTTAATCACTGGAGACAACTGATGGACCTGAAAGAAATGAGGTTCGACTCCGATCTTGCAACATTTCTTTTGGATTGGTAAGTTAGATGCTGTTAGTATTTCGCTAGAAGTTTGTTTTATATGTTTGTGTATTTGTTTTCGGGACGTTATAACATAGAAATGTATCGAAGGCTGTTCGATAAACGTGCTAATGTTAGCGTTGGCTAACCGTAGCTGCGTTTGATAATTAGCTAGCTATAACTTAACATTACCCATTTTATTATATAGGGCTTTGCATGTCTTTACTCGTACATCTCATCAGTAAAGACGCTCCTGTAATTAGGAGTATATCTCCAGCACGTGTGTTCAGATCAGGGCTGCCAGGTTTTCACAACAAATCCTGCCTAGTTGCTTCTCAAAACTAGACCAATCCCGCTTCCAGAAGGTTCCCCGATAAAACATTGCTTCCCGGGGTTAAAATATACGTTTTTTAGCAGGGTTGCCTTGGTATAATTCGCATTTTAGGGGCTAAAGATCACGTTATTTGTATTGGGGTTGCTGCGACCCGCAGACATGAAAAACAACCACCACAGACTTGGCAACACTGGTTGGCATTTACTACACAGAGCCGTAATTCACTGACAATCTACACAAAATCGATGTTAAAATCGCAGGCGATTCTTTGTCGATTTTGAAAGCGATTTTTGTGTTAGTTTTCAGTAAACTACGGCTCTGTGTAGTAACTGCCGCTCCACCTGAACCAGTGTTGCCAAGTCTGCGGTTGTTTTTCATGTCCGCGGTTTGAAGCAATCACAATACCAATAATGTGATATTTAGCCCCTAAAATGCTAATTTTACCAGGGAAACCCTTCCCAAAAATGTATATTTTAACCCCGGGAAGCAATTTTTATCGGGGAACCTCCCGGAAACGCGATTGGGTTAGTTTTGGACTAGTTTTAAGAAGCAACTGGGCAGGATTTTTTGTGAAAACCTGGCAACCCTGATCTGAACGCACAGGCTGGAGATATACTCCTAATTACAGGAGCGTCTTTACTGATGAGAGGTGCATGAAAATCGCATTCGATTTTTTGCACAGCCCTATTATTATATCATAACTAACCTGCTCTGTCTAGTCTGTTGGTCTCCGTGTCCTCTTTGCTTTGTGGTTTTTCTGTGCATGAAAAAATTAATGTGTGGCGTGAAAGTGTGTGAAAAGTCAATTGCGTGTGTCTAACGGTGAATGCTTGAGAGTTGGCACATTCGTTTCCAAGCAGAATAAAGGACAGGTTGATTATTGCTGTTTAGCGTTTGTATTAATCTTATGAAAAATAAATTAAAAGTGATACGTGGACCAAGGTGTCTGAGATTGTTCATTTTAAGTAAAGGATCCTAATATTTCGTCCACAACAATATTTAATGAGGTTAACTTATAACTCCTTGTGGTTAGTCTGCAGGAGATCAACAAGCTTGTATGCTTTGCGGCCGCTTTAAAAACAAAATAAGCATTTGATCTACATTAGAGCGTCTGAGCGCTCACAAATCTTTCTGCAGCGTCGTGAGCAGAGCGGCAAGAGCGATTTTTGACACTCTAGACGCCGGCGGTGTGAACGCACAGTTAGGCTTCGGCTATGGCTGTAGTGTTGTTGTGAAAGTAGGGGCGGAGCATAGAGACTACGCCGTTTCTTGTTTGTTACTCTAGAGTAGACCAATTCACTTTATTGAGGCATACTGCCCCCATCTGTTATGGAATGTGGAGTATGACTTGATTTTTTTTTGCCAAACATTACAGATGGCACCTTTAATGTGTCCTTGCTGATTCATTAAACTAATCATCCTGATCAAATATTACAAATTATGGACCTAAAAGGTTGGAACAGTTGTACTTTATTTTTTGCTCTGGCAAAGAAAAGCTACTACTTATTACTTACTTTTAATCTGCTGAAAAATTAAGGTAAGTGTCGCTACTTTTTGTTCGTTTCTCCTCAGCATTGGTTAGGACACATAATCATTGCATATATAGTATCAGCACACACACACACACATCCCTGCGGTTCTCTTCACTCCCAGTAGAGTCTCTTGTCAGGGCTGTTTCTTGTGTAACTGGGGCATATCTGTTTCAAGTGGATGCTGTTACACAGCAATGAGAGAATACAGTGGTGTGAAAAAAGATGAAAAGTGGAGAGCAGTTGACTGAAGCTGTTTGAGGAAGGCAAGACACAGGGAGCCCCATGCAGCCCGTGTGAAAGATTACTCATTTCCAGCCTCACCTCACTTTTCTTCTTTCATTAGTCTGGCCGTTTAGACGGACCGAGAGGTGCCGAGCCCCTCGGCTGCATGGAGTTATAATTATTAGTGACACGCTCAGCCTGCCCCGCCTCCCCGCTGACCTAATCCAGAAGATTGTGGTGGCAAGGGCTGCCTCGACCCGTCACAATGTATGACCATAAACCCATCTCACCGCTGACATCTTATTTGTTTCACCTAATCTGATTGTGGGTGGCACTTCACAAAAGGTGGCACACAGGGAGAAAAGGGGCATAGTTAGTTCTTTTGCCTTCCCCTGCTGACAAAAGAGTAGAGGGGTCACTTCCAATTTGTCTATGTTTTAAGTTCAGAACTTATTGTTTTGTTGTTTTCTGGCTTTAAAAGCCTACTCAGATTCCCAGTTTTGGGAATGTTAGTTTTGAGCTCTCAAAAAGTTCCCAGCATAGATATCCTGACATCCTTGGACCTGTCTAATGATAGGTATTTTGCACAAACGAACAGACGAATGAATGAAAATGCTTGTTTTGTTGTTTTCTAGCCTTCAAAAGCCTGCTCATATTACTTCACAAGTTTTATTTCCCAGAATGTTCTGGGAATGTTACCAGAATAGACATCTTAGCATTTCTGGCTTTAAAAGCCCACCCAGCTATATTGTAATAATAAAGAATAATTAATAAAACATTTATGTGGTCCTTATGTGGGGTCCCTTAATGCTTATTGGGGGGGGGGCAGCCTATAGAAACCCACATAGACACAATGATATATTCTAGAATCCCATTATATTATATTATGTATGTCTTTGAGAAACAGGCAAAACATTGCTTGTCCTCATGCTAGTGTGAGAAGTATGTTGCAAAGTGCCACATAGGTTGTATTTTGTCTGAATGAGTCATGATCTGTGTGATCAAGATGCGTGCATAAGAGAACACTCAGCGGCATACAGCTCTTCATCTTGAGATGAAGAAGTGACGAGGTTCTCACTGATGCACAGGTGCTCAGCCTCGCTGTGTATCTGACTCTGAATTACAAAGAGATGTGGAAAGAAATATGAGACATTCATATATATGCATGCTGTTAGTCTATTATTTATACCAAGGTTGCATTTACTTTATCAAAAATATAGTATAAAGTAATGCAGTGGAAAAAAAGTATTATTACTATTATTCAAATCTAATATATTTGAATATATTTTAAAATAGCTGGATTTTCAGCATTATAACTCCAGTCTTCAGTGTCACATTATCCATCAGATATCATTCTTATTATTATCAATGTTGAAAACAGTTGTGCAGTCTGTTCATAGTCTCAATACTTATACCAAATGTTTAATCTGCCTGACCCTTTTAAAGTTCAGAGTCAGTAAGTGTTACTGTCACAAACCATGAATTATTCACTGTATTTTATTTTATTTGAAAGTGTATGCCATTGGCAAAACTGTCTCTTGATGAATTCTGTCACATCAGCACTGTGTGACTAAGTGAATTACATCCAAACACCATCCAGGAAGATTGAAAATGGTCAGTGACAGCTGGCCTTTCTAGATAGATCATTTATCTGTCAATCATCTCTGCAATTATAATAGCGTTCATTCGGATGTGGGAGTGCAGAGTAAGACGAACTCAACACTGCCTCTGTGCCTCCTTCTGAAAGAATCGTAAGCCCAACTCCTCAGAGGGAGGACAGGAGCCTTGTTTCATTCGCGTTTCGCTTCACACAGACTTTCCCAGGCTTGGCGCTTACAGGAAGAGCTGTGTGTGTTTGCTGTAACTTTAGCCTTTTGAGTTCATAATTCATTCTGCCCAGCAAGAAAATGAATGGCACAAATGACTCATCATGATGAAATAATCAAATACTCTAAATGAAAACTCTTTTGAAATGAATTCATGAGGCCCTGCATCCCCTGCCCTTCAGTTTCTGATTAAATAAAATGAGAAAAATTGACAGTGACAATGAGGGGATTAAATATTAACCGCACACCGACTGACGGCGCAGACGCCTTGAACTTTAGGACACTAATTTGCACTGCCTTCTTTGGGGAAAAGCCCAAATAAGAATTTTGCTGAAATCTTTTCATATAACAGCTTCCACCGTTCTCTTTAATAGATACTTTAAAGGGGGGTGAAATGCTATTTCATGCATACTGAGATTTTTACACTGTTAAAGAGTTGGATTCCCATGCTAAACATGGACAAAGTTTCAAAAATTAAGTTGTACGTTTGAAGGAGTATTTTCATTCCCAAAATACTCCTTCCGGTTTGTCACAAGTTTCGGAAAGTTTTTTTCGAGTATGGCTCTGTGTGACGTAAGATGGAGCGGAATTTCCTTATATGGGTCCTAGGGCTCTTCTGCCAGAAGAGCGCGCGCTCCCGTATAGCAAGGCTGAGCACATTTCACTGATCAGATCGAGAGCGACGCAAAAAGTCACAAAAGAAGTGTGTTTTTGGTTGCCAGGGCAAGACAACCCTGCACAGATTACCAAAAAAACAGCATTAAGGGACCAGTGGATGGAGTTTATTTTTACAGAGCATCAACGGAGTTGTGCAAGTGTTTTTGTTTGTTCCCTGCATTTCGAAGATGCTTGTTTTACAAACAAGGCCCAGTTTGACGACGGATTTGCGTATCGTTTATTTCTTAAGGATGATGCAATCCCAACGAAAAAGGGTCACGATCGTGTGTTGGAACCGCAGGCGGTGAGTAAAACTGCTTCAAATATCTCTGCCTCCTTGTTAGTGCGTCCCCTCCCATGCCGGAGACCCGGGTTCGAGCCCCGCTTGGAGCGAGTCGTTGCTGCTGCTGCTCTCATTCAGTTTCAGCCTCGGGATCTGATTCTGGATCATAAATAAACGGCTGAATCTGACTCTAAGCCATGGTTTGTTTTGGATGATGGTTTTTCCCTCACGGTAATGTCACAGCTTCCACATGCTCTCAACGCAAAAGCCTACTGGCGCTCATGATTCTTTAGCTCCGCCCACATGTCACGCCTCCAGCCGGTCGTGTTTTTCCGGGAAAAATCGGTACAGACTATCTTTCTCTTATGAATATAATAAAACTAAAGACTTTTTGGAGTTATGAAGGATGCAGTACTACTCTACAGGTACTCAAGATTAACAGGATATTGAGTGAAAACGAGCATTTCACCCCCCCTTTAAGGTTTCTAAGTCACAAATAATGGCCTTCAGTGCAGTTTTAACCAGAGGCGGACTTAACCATTAGGCAAAGTTAGGTGACCACCTAGAGCCCCCAAAAGCCAAGAGCCCCTTAAAATGTTTTTTTTATATATGAGGTGCACGTTTAGCACGGACACACAAGTGGTTGCTGTGGTGTTCACGAATGTCACGGAATGAATGGCATGTACAGTATGCGTGGTTTTGTTTCCTACTGAAGCACATGAAATGCTCGTGGTTGTCATCTGTAGTAAATAGTATTTTTTTCCATTTAAAGACACAATATGTAATTTTTTGCCACTAGAGGGCGGATTCAAAATAAAAGCAAAAAAGAATTTGATACATTTGGCATAATGTAAGTACACAAGTTAGCAAAATATATAACATTGTTCTGTTGGTTTTTGGATATTTGAATAAAATAATTAGTATACATTGTACCTTTTAATATCCACACTAGTCCATGTTGCAGTTTGACTAGTATACCGAATTGCATTAGATTTTTTCATTCAAAATCTGATTAATTCCATGCCATTCCTTGTTGCAAAGTAAACGTGTGTTATGTAGCACTTTGAATGTACAAAAATTAAACGGTTTGTTTAATTTTCATTGGGATAAAAGTTAGATGAATATTTTTGCATTAATTTGATTACCAGAAAAAGTTAAATACACTGCATAGAATTTCTTAAAATAATATAAAGGGACACAACTATGGGACACGGTCGATATCACTCCGCTTTGCAGTATTTGTCACAGCGATTGTTGTATAAAAGTATAATAATTGTATAAAAGTATTATAAATAATACTGTTTTGTGTCATGGAATGTAGTTTTAAGATTATTTTTTATGAGAATTTAATTGTTTAGACTAAAAATATGTGTTTTGTTAATAAATATAATGTCTATTTGAAAATTTGCATCATTGTTCAGCACTCATGAACCTCACCTTAGCCAATTATTTTCCGGAATCTGCCGCTGGGTCTGATGCTTCTATAGTGATATAATAAGATATAATAAAAAGATATAATTTGTCTTAAATAATATTTTTTATAAATAATAGTAGTATTTAGACATAGTATTTAGTACTGATAAATGGTATGTGTTCATGATGTTGAATTTAGATACATTATTCCACAATTAGATGGCAACAAGAGAATGTTTTTGTGAGTAAGTCAGCAGTAAAGACTTTTATATTGAAAGAGACTGAAACAGGATTGTAAACAAGAAAGATACTTTTACTTTCAACAACACTTTGAAAGACGCAGCCAACAAATTCACTGAGCAGTGCTGTCATCTGAAATCCCCTTTAACGAATGAAAGGATAATATTAGAGCTGAAACAACGAAGTTGTCAACTAATTTAGTAATCGATTCGTCGCTAAATAAATTTTATTTGCCATAAGCGGCTCATTTCGTGCATATTTCAAATCTGCGGTGACCAAAGTGTGGCAGTAATGAGCCACCGGAGGTTTTACTCAGCCAGTACAGCAGGTGAAGTAGCGAATAGCCAATAGCTGGCCTCGTTTTATGTCACGTGCTTCCCGAACAGCGTCTCTGCAGCATTCAGTGGGAAGTGGGAGTACTTTACTTTGAGCCTTCAAAATGAAGAGTAACCTGTAAACTCTGCACTACTGAACTGTTTAATGGGCCGTTCACATATCGTATCTTTTGCGTGCTCAAGTTCGTTATTTCCTATGTAGGCGCGCAGTATGCGCAGTATTTCTGGACAACCTTCTGATGGATTTTACTTTAAATTGTGAGTTCCATTCAGGTTTCATGCCATTGGCACTTTTTTTTCGAAGGATTGTTTACAATTTCACAGCATAAGCTATAAAGCTTTTTCCCAGAAAATAATAAAATACAATGCACTGCAATTTTATTCTGTTTTATTCTGTTTTTTGATGAGGATATGACAATGCAAAATGGTTAAAATCTCTTAAAAATCTATGCTGAATGATAAAGACCCTTTATTAATAATTTACTTGGGGAAAAAATGGAAAAAACTAAAATATAAGTACATAAACCGATTAATCGATTAATCGTAAAAATAATCGACAGATTAATCGATTATCAAAATAATCGTTAGTTGCAGCCCTAGATAATATGACAAAGATATCGCTTTCTTCAATGGACATTCAAACTAATGTTTTATTGTGAATATGAGATGAATCCTGTATCAGATGCAGGCAATCCCACTAGCTCAGTCCATCTCATTCAGATAATACTATACATAATACATACATAATAGTGAGCTTTTAATACAGTAATATAATAAGCTTTTAATGAAGCAGCTCAATGTTCCTTGATGCTAGATCTAAAGTAACGTTTTCAAATTAGTAACAGAGGCTTGGGCTCATTTGTTAAACTGTTAAACATGTTCCACTGACGCTGAGATGAGGGTGGGTATAAGTGGGTACAACAGCTTGTTGTATATGATAAAGATCTTTATGGTATCTGAGGTCCTGTGAGATCCAGCATTAAAGCTATGTATGAAGCTATCAGCTTTTATTGGCATATGATTTCTTTTTATAGTGGACTGCATGTCTTCTGGCTCCTGTTTTCCAAGTCACATGTCTCTGCAAGAGCTGACTGGAATCCTCTTGAAAACTGAGCAATGTTGAAAGCACCACAGTGTTTACACTTTTCAAGGAAATCAGCCTGCTAATGACTTACTTAATGTCTCTGCACATTAGACTCTGGTAGGAAGTTCTTTAACACTGAAAAAAATAAAACAGCATTTTTAAAGGACCTGACCTTTACAGAGCTTTTCCTAGTTTATATTTATGTCCTAATTTTACACCAAAGTTTTTCTCTATGTGACAATGACAGGTGGTCATTTTTTATGCCATTTCAAGCTGGTGACAAGTACTTCTTCATTTGCCAAAGGTACACTCAAGCATATAATTGTGCAATGACACCAAAGTATAGTGAGAAGAGCATGGGCATGCCCAAAATCCAGGCCATCCCAGTGTTTATTTAGATCGTTTATAAATCACAAGATAAAAGAAAATGAATGCCATGCTTTTATATGGGTCCCTCTGGACTATTATAGAGAAAATGCCCCTAAAAAATAAACAAACAGCTTGGCTGATGGGTTTTGTGGCCTTTTCAGCATACATTAACACCTTTCCCATCTGTATTAAACAAAATAACCAATCTTTCTCCATAAGTGGGAAAATGAAGTAATTTTTCTTGTCGGTACAGACTCTGAAATTATATCACATATATTGATTCTGAAAATTAGAAACAAACCAGTGGAAGTAGAGTATCTGCTGAATCAGTAATTATTTCCTTAAAAAGACTATTTCATTCTGCTGAAGTCATCAAAAAGTGAAACAAAATTCGTGTTTTTTTTTCTCTCTCTCCAAATTTCAGATATTTGTATGCAGCTTCTGAGTAAGTCCTATACACTGTTTTTAGAGAACGTCAATGACTTTTGATAAATAGCAAGAATGAGAGCATTTGTCCACAATGTAATTCACAGCCAATGCTCTCAACCATGCTTTTTTTAAAGACAAAGCTTCAGATGACTTGTCTCACATCCTCACGTCAGAGATGTGCATAATATCACACTAGATTATCTGGTTTGTTGTAGCCATGCATTATGTATTGCATCTCTTTCCTGAGAACCCACTACATGCATTGCAAGTGAAAGCTCACTCGTTTTTCCGTACATTTCAATGTCTACTTCTGTCAAGTGCCAATGCCTTTCTATCGTCTTTCGTGTCTTTCATCCCTTTATTCACACAATCATATAAATCCGAGGAAAGACAGAAATTCTGAAATTGCAATTTTCAAAAAGATGTGACTTAAGTTATGTGAGATGCTTGTCATATTTCAGGTCAGATCACAATGTTAGTTAAAATAGGATTTATTTATTTGTTTAGGCCTAGTTTTTGAAAACACACACACACACACACACACACACACACACACACACACACACACACACACACACACACACACACACACACACACACACATATATATATATATATATATATATATATATATGGGCATGTTCTACATATTCTGAGGCACAACAGCAGTAATGATAATGTTCCTTGACATAAATGTCTTTGGTACAGAACTAGAAACCACCTAAATATGAAATCAATGTTCTCTGAGATGCTAGTCTACTGTTGTAACCGATCTGGATGACTATATCACTGCTGACAGTTTGCGTGGGTTAGCAGGTCAGCCATGTGTTTAGTGAACAACCGTGTCTAGATGTGAATGCTGTGATCTAACCATGAAAGAATTCTTACTTGAATAAGGTTAGATTTAGACGTGTCATCATTAAAATACAGCCTAGAACATATTTAATTATAGTCTAAGCTCATTACAAAGTCTGTAACAGCACATATAGCCACACACTGGTGACTCAGTAATTATGCAAACACTTTCAAGTAGCCAAATCATGTACAAAGGATGTTTGCATGTGTGCATTTTATCTATCAAGGGGCAACAGAAGGCAAGCAACCCACAAGTTGACTTCTACTGTGTGAAGTATGTCATGATACACTCCTACAATATCTAATGGAATTAAATCAAATTATGAGCCCTCATATGGGATTACATATGGATTACTCTAGAAAATGTGCAGTGGATTCAAGTCGTCAATTTATAGACAGGCATCTTTGTGGGGCGTTTCATTAGCATAGTTCCAGGCTGAGGCAGTGGCACACTGGAGAATCTGTTTTAAAGCTTCATTTTCTATTTTACTACATATCTTTAGGAGAAACAGAGATTATTTTATTATTGTGTGTGTGTGTGTGTGTGTGTGTAAGAAGAACATTTATATACAGTATTGTTCAAAATAATAGCAGTACAATGTGACTAACCAGAATAATCAAGGTTTTTCGTATATTTTTTTATTGCTACGTGGCAAACAAGTTACCAGTAGGTTCAGTAGATTCTCAGAAAACAAATGAGACCCAGCATTCATGATATGCACGCTCTTAAGGCTGTGCAATTGGGCAATTAGTTGAATTAGTTGAAAGGGGTGTGTTCAAAAAAATAGCAGTGTGGCATTCAATCACTGAGGTCATCAATTTTGTGAAGAAACAGGTGTGAATCAGGTGGCCCCTATTTAAGGATGAAGCCAACACTTGTTGAACATGCATTTGAAAGCTGAGGAAAATGGGTCGTTCAAGACATTGTTCAGAAGAACAGCGTACTTTGATTAAAAAGTTGATTAGAGAGGGGAAAACCTATAAAGAGGTGCAAAAAATGATAGGCTGTTCAGCTAAAATGATCTCCAATGCCTTAAAATGGAGAGCAAAACCAGAGAGACGTGGAAGAAAACAGAAGACAACCATCAAAATGGATAGAAGAATAACCAGAATGGCAAAGGCTCAGCCAATGATCACCTCCAGGATGATCAAAGACAGTCTGGAGTTACCTGTAAGTACTGTGACAGTTAGAAGATGTCTGTGTGAAGCTAATCTATTTTCAAGAATCCCCCGCAAAGTCCCTCTGTTAAAAAAAAGGCATGTGCAGAAGAGGTTACAATTTGCCAAAGAACACATCAACTGGCCTAAAGAGAAATGGAGGAACATTTTGTGGACTGATGAGAGTAAAATTGTTCTTTTTGGGTCCAAGGGCCACAGGCAGTTTGTGAGACGACCCCCAAACTCTGAATTCAAGCCACAGTACACAGTGAAGACAGTGAAGCATGGAGGTGCAAGCATCATGATATGGGCATGTTTCTCCTACTATGGTGTTGGGCCTATTTATCGCATACCAGGGATCATGGATCAGTTTGCATATGTTAAAATACTTGAAGAGGTCATGTTGCCCTATGCTGAAGAGGACATGCCCTTGAAATGGTTGTTTCAACAAGACAATGACCCAAAACACACTAGTAAACGGGCAAAGTCTTGGTTCCAAACCAACAAAATTAATGTTATGGAGTGGCCAGCCCAATCTCCAGACCTTAATCCAATTGAGAACTTGTGGGGTGATATCAAAAATGCTGTTTCTGAAGCAAAACCAAGAAATGTGAATGAATTGTGGAATGTTGTTAAAGAATCATGGAGTGGAATAACAGCTGAGAGGTGCCACAAGTTGGTTGACTCCATGCCACACAGATGTCAAGCAGTTTTAAAAAACTGTGGTCATACAACTAAATATTAGTTTAGTGATTCACAGGATTGCTAAATCCCAGAAAAAAAAAATGTTTGTACAAAATAGTTTTGAGTTTGTACAGTCAAAGGTAGACACTGCTATTTTTTTGAACACACCCCTTTCAACTAATTGCCCAATTGCACAGCCTTAAGAGCGTGCATATCATGAATGCTGGGTCTTGTTTGTTTTCTGACAATCTACTGAACCTACTGGTAACTTGTTTGCCACGTGGCAATAAAAAATATACTAAAAACCTTGATTATTCTGGTTAGTCACATTGTACTGCTATTATTTTGAACAAAACTGTATGTCTGGCCCTTTTCAGTATCTTGTAATATCCTGGATAAAACACAAGTTATTGGGGAGGATAAATGTAAACTTAATGCACTCTAACATAACATTCAACTAGATTTTGGTCTGCTCGGCTGGTGAAACAGTCATTTAGCTCTGAAAAGACAAAGCTAATGTGCACAATTTGCACAGATTGAACTTGACACACTCTGCGTTTGCATTCCATGTAGTACCATCATGATAACAATGCGTACTAGGAAATCATGCAGATTTACTGGGTATGTGACTGTTTATACATATTTCATGATTACATGTGTGCGTACATCTGTGTGTGTGCAGTAAATATGACCTTAGGTCAGCATTTAACTTGAAGCAAAGTTGACAGTCGAGCCTTTCGAAAGCAAGCAATTTTACATGATCTAGTGAGGACTTCTGTATCCAGTTTCTAAAGTAGATATGATATTTAAGAAAGTTTTATTTGAGTTGTTGTTGTTGTTGTTTTTTTTGTTTTTTTTGTTTTTTGTTTTTTTGCTTTGTTTTGTTCCCAAAGTTTTTCAGCCCAAAAAGAAGTTATACAGAAAATTGTGACAAGGTGTCCACACACCAATGTAGTCTAAAAAAAAAAAAAAATGAAAATTATGACAGCCAGATATGACAAGATAAAAAAAAAAAATGTGGCCACTTTTAAAGAACATTTGGGTGGATAAGCGAACATGGAAAGCAGTTTGTGTGTAGCATTTTGGCTCTTCAGACAACAGCATTTTAAAGCACTTTCTCTTATTCTGACATGCGTCATGAACACGTCCATCTGTTCAGGGTTCCCCACGCTTCCCTTGGCACAAAATCATTTATTTATATCAAAATGAAATTTGAAGCATCAGATGTTGCAAAATAATTACCTTATTTACTTATATGATATATATATATATATATATATATAAAACATTACTAAGTCTTAATTTCTTTTTTTAATTCTTTTTTTTTTTTTGTCAAAAACTATTTTTAAAATACTATGTATATATTTTAAATAAATTACTTTGTATACAATATATATATATATATATATATATATATAATTTTTTTTTTTACACTTATATTCTTAGCATTTTTTTTAGTGGGGGAAACAACTATTTGCCAAAAATGTGAAACAAGAAAAAAAATATAAGAGCGAATACTTGTACTATATGTGAATTAATGAAATCCTATTAGCGGATACCGCCATTGGCAAGATGGCTTTGAGGTGGTACATGTTGGCAAGTTCTCTCTGAAAATATTGTTCTGTTTTGGGGCGTACAGTCTGCCTAAGCTCTCCCTCTTTGCCCTTTTACCTTCTACCCATGTGTATAGGTTTCTCACACCATATGTCTGAACCCAGCACGCTAGCTTTGCTATCTCGTAAGCGGTGACTAAGGAGATGTATTCGGAGGTGCACCTCGTGGTTTATTTACATTTATTTTTATGATTTACAGCGTTTTAGAGTGGCTGCGTGCTGCGATAGCAACTCGACACTCAGTGTTGCACTTCAGAGCGTTAAACTGTATGCAAATTGATGGCAATATTTGCCAGCGAGCCTCATAATGGGCTAGCTGATGGCTTAAATAAATAGCAGTCATATACTGTACTCCCACACATATATTTACACACACCAAAACCTGGCAGTGGTGGAAGGGAAATAAAGGTGACATGCTGCAAGGAGCCTCACTCCAAAACGAGTAACATGTTTTTCCTTAAGTTATTTAACACCAGAGTGCTTTTGGAAAGAAAGGAAATAAATAAATAAAACTAACAGCACTCATCAGAAGCTACAATCTCCAGCTCTCAAGGTGCTGCAGAGATTTAAGGCTTTACAAGGTAGCAATGTAAAAAACCTTTGAATGTTCAGCACCAGTGGTTTCAAAGGGCTTGTTTGAAGTTGCCTTAACTGCTGAGAAATGACGAACCCAAGAGAACATTTTCAGGTGGCTCTGAAAGAGCCAGAGTAAATAAAGTAAGGAGCAAGTAAAAACAAGAATTTATAACAACCTTATTTCACCTTTTTCAAGAACATTTCAGACCAAAGACATTTTTTTGTCTTTTGAACTTTTTTGTTGTGTATAACCATGAAAAGACTACAGATATTTACATCTTATCAACAACAACATAAATCTGGGACTGTTTGAAGTTTTTCCTTAAATCTGCTAATTTGGTTAAAAAAAAAAAAAAAAATCTCACTTAAAAAGGAATGTGTGTAGTTTCTGTGCCACAAATGAGATTAAACAGAATTGGTGAATAAATGTTTATTAACATTTTCAGTTATCTTTTATTTTTACATTTTCAGTTTTAATTTTATGTGCTTATATTTATTTTTTATATTTCTATATCTAGGTAAAAAAGTTAGTTTTTGTGATTTTACAACTTTCCAAGGCAACGTTTACAAGTTTTCCAGTTATATTTTATTTCAGCTTCCTTTCCTTCCATTTTTGTTCTTTTTTTTTTAATGTTTTTAGGTTTAGTTAACAGTATCAGCAATTTCTTTAATCATTCCGAAAGCATTTTCGTAACATGTAATAATAAATATTAATGATGTAGTTATTTTATATTAAATCATCTCACGATTGATGTTCATATTCATAATCATAATGTATTAATATTAGGATTTGCTCAGTGTTAAAAAGTAAAAGCCAGCAGGCAAGTGCTTCATATCCCATCTGTCAAGATGTTTGGAAGGAAACCTTGTGACGTTCTTCAGCCTCTCTAGTAGAGTGTTGACGAGATGTGTGTGTACTCATCCTCAACTATATTTACAAGGCTGCTAACAGCCATGAAGGACTCTTGACTGTTTCATGGCAACTTGGGCCACTTGGGAATCCACTTAAATCAGAGTGTTGCTCCGATCCTGCTACTGGGAATCAGACTAGGGGCACACACCACCACAATTATTTGACACTTTGAACATCTACAGAACCTTGAACATATGACATGTTTATGCAATTTTTTTGATTGGATAACAAATTATATTCAATCACTTCTTAAAAATAACAATATAGCAAGAGTAATAGGTTTTTTTTTTCTTCCATGCACCAACATCTCAGAGACTACAGAGAAACAAAGTTACTTTAACAAGCTTTTTGTCTCCCTCATACATGCATTGTCTCTGTTTGTGTCTCTCAGTAGGTGCTAGCTCACAGTGAGGGGTTGAGAGGAGTGTGTAGCCCCTGGCCTGCTGCTGAATCAAAAGCAAGCAGTGAGAAACCTGCTGGAAATGGGGCTTGCTCATTTGATGTGCGTGGCAGGGCTGCTTTGAACCCCAGTTGCTGGGTGTGCAGATAAAAGTTACATTACCGTCCTGCTAATTTTCTAAAAGTCAACATCCTGCAGCCACAGAGAATGGCGTGCAATCAGCCTGCGCTAAAGCACAGACATGCCACGATTCTATACTCTTTGCCAATCATATCTGATAACAGTAACCTGTTCTCAGCGGCAGCCCTATATCTCCTATTAATGTTCTGCTTGATCTCATTTCTCCACAGATCATTACCAGTGCTGAACATGTTTCATCAACATGGCCTTTGGCAGGGATCCCCAAACTTTTCTGTCAGTTGACCTAAAATATTTACTTTTTAAAAAATCCCCTGAGGATTTAAGTTATTATTTCAATAATTCAACATCATTTGAATGTTAAGGTCCCAATGTAGGTTCATGTTCATATGTGTAAACATTAATAAATTACAATATGTCTTCATCTTTATGATTTAATTGGTTAACTTTTTTTTCAGAAAATGAACCCACTGCAGTTCTCTCACAAATGTATTATACAATTTATAAACTTGTACAAAATTATTGAAAAGTTTAGTCACATTTACTTAATGGATAACATTAACAGTTTGTTTGTTTGTTTGTTTATAATTTAATTCAAAGAAATTAGGGCTTCAAGATCTAATTTATAATCAAGATTATCAGTAATCAGTAAGATAATCAGTGATTACAACTAGTTCAAATCAACATCATTTTAGCAAATGATTTAAGTTTCAAGTTGTAGTTTTCACTTCTGTTTGCAGTAGGACACACAAAACAAATTTTAAAGAAATGTTACCTGACATTCTAAAAGAAGCTTTAGAATCCTAATTTTTTTTTTTCTGTGTTCCTGTCATAATCGTTCAGCCCTACTCTCTCAGTCAATCTAGTATTTGTATTTGAAATAGACATATACTCAACCTCTGATGTGCAGCATTGTGCGCAGAGACACATTTTGTTTCTATCTTTAAACACCAGCACAATCTTTCGGAAGACTGGTTGAAGTTGACTTTTCCGGCTCATTTCATTTCATCTCATAGAATTATTTTAGCATAAAATGTTCTGTTTAATCCTTAGCACAGTATTTTGACACTTTTGCCTTTCCCTTTCGCAGCTAAGCATTGCGTACATATTCATACAAGTATGAGATTGGGCTCTTTATAACTTTAGATCCTAAGTTTACAGTAATATTTCCCTAAGGGGTAACTCCAAACTTCAAATTTAGCTGGCCTCCTGTAGCTGTGTTCAGTCTAATTTATATAAAGTCTCAGACTCATTATTTTGTACATTCATGTGCTTTAGCGAGCTCCAGGCCAGAGTTGCTGCACCAGTATGAGCACTTATCTAAAAACATTATTTTTTTCTTAACTGTAGTTAGAGAAGATAATTTTCCTTCATTTATCCTGTTTTCTCCTGTAACATCTTTGTTTCAGGTTATCAGAAGTACTATAGATTACAAACCTCTGTTATATCTCCTATCTTCACTAAAATGTATTTTTCATTGCACTTACCAACCAGATTCTACAGAGTATTCACTGACATTTGCTTAAAATGAAGTCCAAAATCTCTGAGGTTTACATAGCAGATAAAGGAAGCAGTGCCCTTTAAATAGGATGATTATAAGAAATGTGTGGGCCAACTTGCTCTCGTGGACTTGTTTGTTGAAATTAAAATTGCAAAAAGTTTATGTGGAGCAGAGAGTACACAGCCTGCGGGACGTATGTATGTGAGTCATCTAAAAACTTTTTTTTAATAAGACAGCTCATCTCGGTGGACCCCCTACAGAAAGAGAGTTGTCAGATACCTTATTGAGTGCTGAAAAGCTTGGCACTTACCACGCAAAGCTGGAATGATACAGGAAGCCACAGGATAGATGAGGCTAATTTTTTTAAATAGTTTTCAGTGTAGCTGCAAGCCTTGAATTGTGCAGATCCATCATTATTGTGGAGTGCAGTACTTTTAGAGGAGCCGCTGTCTTTGCTGGCTGTCGAATTAGCAGGAATCTGAAATGCAGAATGAACAGACGTGCTTTTGCACTGACTGTGGTGACTGGGGAAATGTAGATTTGACATTACAATTGATGGCCTTTTTTGTCTGACTCAAAGTGTTTTTCTTTTCTTTTTTCTCATCGTTAAAGTTGTTTGGATCATGCACACCCGGAGACCTCCATTTGTTTCCAGTCTGTCAGAGTACTGCACTACTAAAGATAAAGCCCTTTTGATACAGAAATATACTGTAACTATGCATTTTACAATACAAATGGAAGGTGAATACAATGACATATTTCTTGTTATTATATTTTATTTCACTGAGAAGATGCTGACCATGTTTACGATGTTTACGATGCAACCAAAAAAAAAACTTAATCAGTGTTTTTTTTTTCCCATTTTTCAGTAAAACGTTGCATATTTTATATATAATTACTCGACATACTTTTATAGAGAGTGAGAGCATCAGAGAGAGAGAGAATTTGCATTTTATATAGAATTTGTATTATGAAATTTTGAGCATTTGTTCATACTACATATATCTTTAATACATTTTTAAAAACATTTGTATATACTTTTAAAGAGATCTAATATACATTATTAAATATGTATAACAAAATGTTATAATATAATGTAATATATATTATCTCATTAAATATACAAAAATAATTTGACAATATATCTTGAATTAAGTTTTAAATCACAATTTGCTTGCCCATTTCTGCATTTATTTATTCATTCAGTCATTCAGGTTTAACAAAACTGTCATCAGAATTGCTCTTTTAATCCATCATATAAGGAACAAAACTAGACGTGGCTGCCAAATGTATCTTTTTTAAATTATATTTTAAAAGCTCACGTCTTCTGTCATTTCAAAGATGGCACAATCATCAGCCTTTTTTGTTTGCTCTTTTCTTCTGTTCCTCTACAGGTGGTGAGGTGCCCTACACGACTTTGGCTACAAGGATGATGATGGGGGTTTGGTGGCTCTTTGCTCTGATAGTCATCTCCTCCTACACAGCAAATCTGGCTGCTTTCCTCACCATCTCCCGCATCGAGAACTCCATTCAGTGAGTGCACACATTTATTCAAAGTGTCACTCTTGCAGCTAGCATCAAAGACTGTAATCATCTGCACAGTAACAAAACAACAAACAACTTTCCTTAGGTTTCGATCTTCATCTCAGTTAAATATGTTGTGCAGTTTAAGCATTACTAACAAAGATAGGATTTCTGGCTTGTGTAGGAACAGTATTAATTGAGCACAACTCTTCAAGTGAAAACATCTCCCACATTCTTAGGCAAAAAAGTGTGTGTGTGTGTTCCTGTTATGAAGATCATGGCCTTCTGTTATTAGCATTCAGAAGTCGGGGACATGTTGTTTCTAATAAATACTAGTAAAAAACATTTTATTTATGTGACAGGAAGGTGTATAATTGGTGAAGAATCTTGTCGAGCATCAAAAAACTAATTCTGACTTGAACATTTGAAACAGACTCAAATGATGTCACTTCCTATTAGTTTTAGGTGGTGGTGGTTTAAGTGTAGCTCAGATTTGGAACGAAGGCTAATTGTCATGTTTTGTATTCGGTTATTGTTTTTATTATTTATTCTTATTTGTATTATTTTAAATACTATAACAAGTGATATAAAATAGGCCTATATGAAATCAGTTGTTTATGGCTCACAGTTTGATATAGAATATGGGGGGAAAACATAGGGGGGAAAACATATAATACAAGGATGATTTAGAACTGCACAAATAAACATTCCTATAAAACCTGATACATCATATTTTACACTCAAGCTTGAAAATTTCTTTAAAAACATGTATGGGTAATCGAGCAAACCGAAGTTGATTATGTCCAGTAAGTGTTCATCATTAAATATTGTTCACAAAAGTTACAAAGTTATCTTGGTGTTGCTAAGGTTACATTATTTAACTAACATGAACAGGACATTACAGTATTTATTAATCTTTGTTAATGGAAGTTAATGAAAGTACTGTCAGGGATCTGGGATGAGGACCCAACTGCAGTGAGATAACGAGGTTTTATTGACGAGACAGACTGATACAAGAGGTAGTGAAGTGCACAACAGATACAGTACCACAACAGGAACACAAACAGAACAGCTAGGGAAGGCCACTGGGAAGGCTTCAGGAAACAACTGGCAGAATATTAGGCCAACAGAGAGGGTAGCAAGACCAGGCTGACAGAGAAGGCCACACAAGGCACCATAGAGCAGAGCTCAGAAACTTGTGGACCACTGACTCTGGAGACAGACCAGATGCCAGGCTGGTAGAACCAGGGCAGGACACATGGGGACAGGTCAGGAACTCGAACACCAGACTAGACAGGACAAATTTCCACAAAAACACAAGTTAAATCCAAGACAAGGAATAAAAACCAATGAACTAATAAAAGTAACAAAATAATAAGTTACCAATTTAACCAACTTAAGAGATCAAACAAAACCAAGAATCAAGACTAGAAAACTAAATAAATATTACAAATGAAAGCAAAAGGCAAGAACAAACCAATTACTAAAACAAGGAGCAAGACAAGAACATAGAATCACAAGGGCTAGACAAAACAAGGGCAGAAGACCAACCAGACAGGGAGACAAGGACACATATTCAGCAACATCCACAGACAGAGGGGGTGATAATGAAAATGGACCAGCAAACACAAAAGGGAAAGGTGCAATACATGAGGGACAGGTGAGCACAATTAGACCAACTAGGGTAACAAGAGTGTGTGGTAAAGAGGAAACAAAGAGGAGGGGCTAAAGGAAGACATGGCCGAGAAAATAACTAACAAGTCCATGTGCTGACACTAGACACAAGAAACAAACATAAAACAAAGTGACAGTGCAAAACCCTGACAAGTACGGTCATTTATTATTAGTTCTTGCTAATTAGCAGTGCATTATCTAATGTTAAAAAGCCCAACTTTGATTTTAATAATGCATTAGTAAATGTTGAAATTAACTTTTAACTAAGATTAATAATTGCTATAGAAGAATTGTTCATTCTTAGTTAATGTTTGTAGTTAACATTAACTAATGAACCTTATTATAAAATGTTACCATTATCTTGTTTACTTTATAAAAATCTTTATAAAATGTACTTTCACACAGAAAGCTGTGGCAACCTGAAGGTGGACAATTTTAGAATGATGTGAGGTCTTTTACTTTGGTTAAAAAAGGTGTGTGTGTGGGGGGGGGATTCCGCCCACTATGAGATGACACTAATTGAGTGCCATAATTAGACTAAGACTCACCAGTGTCCAGCAGTCATAGAGTTAATTGTTTTGTAATAACGTGCTCTGTGATTTCTTGTGCCTCACATGTGGTTAATCAAATTCACAGATGACGAGCAGTGATAGAGTTAATTGTGCTCGTAACGCTCCTCGTCTCCTTCATCATATAACCATGTAGGCGATTTGGATTTGGATAGGGGCGTTACTATGGAAAATGAGACTATTTAGTATTTATTTTTTCAAGATTTTTATTTTTCTTTGCATTAGATTATCATTAATGACCTTCTGCGTAGATCGCTTGATTCTAGCTCTATGCACCTAATTAGGATTTCCATAAATTTTAATGTATTATCTTTTAATGTGTAGACGATGGCAGGGTAATTACAGAAATAATTACACACTAAACTGTGCACCCAGGGGTCTGTTGTATTTAAAATACACAATTCAGTCAGGATGAACTGAAAGATTTATGAGACCAGCTGGGTGGTGGACTGAGGTCACAATTACATAGTTTTGCCTTGAGAGGGGATTCATAATTTAATAGGTTTAAAGTCGGTACAGTTTGTTTAGTATCATATTCTTTTGTTGCTGTGAGAATTTTAAGCCAGATGGATAGGGGACCAGAAGGATGGAGCTTTAGTTTATCAGTCTCTTTTTATCGACTTTACTGATGCCAACCCAGTGTTAATTAAATCAGGGCAACATCAACTTATTGACAACTCTCACTTACCCCACATAGCTCTTAACCAGCAAACACAAAGTCTATACATTCGCTCGTTTCATTCATCAGGCTGGTTCCTCGAGGAATTCAGTTGAAAGCTTTGTACTTACTTGATATTGAATGCATTTATGTGAAACTTTTTCAGCATGGCTGAATTCTGAGGTGAGTATCAAAAGCACAAATCAATGCCTGCAGAGTAACTGTGAAAACTTTTTTAGTTTTGTTTTACACATACTGGCACCGTGATGGCCCGGATTCAGCTGTAGACATTTAGCGAAATGATTTATCATCTTGTGAGTGTGGAAAACACTTCAGATGGATGTTGCTTGTGCTGATTGCCATTGTTTTGAAGGATTTGCAAGACTGTGCCACTGATTTGCTGGATGAAATACAGCTTAGCAAAAAAAAAAAGAAAAACTATTCACTTTTAACCCAAAACCGCATGAAAATGCCATCCAGTTTGATTTTTTAACAGAGGAAAGTAATAAAGACTGTACAGCAGCCTCAATGTTTGAAGCCTCAATGTTTGAATCTGCATTACAATGTACCCTTGGGAAGAAACGGGTTTGAATTTTCATGCATATTGTTAAATCGGTTTAGAAGTATTAAAATGAAACAGATTGTTCAGTGGGACTTCATACATCCATCTGTGAAGGTGAAGGAGGGCTAGGCTACAGGCCTCTCAAGAGTTATTATTTATTTTTTTTATTTTTTTTGCACTCTCAGTTTGCCAGCCATGCCAGTTTGCCTGCGGTCTGGCTACTAACAGTTACTCTGTGCCATAGATGACAGTTTTCCCGGGCAAAGCAGCAGCCGTAGCATTTGAATGCCGCCAGATGGTCACCTATAAAGGGTGTGAAAAAGCGTATACACAGATAGATTGCTATTCTTGAGGCTAACTGAATTTTGCTGGAACAAGAACACATTGCTGCATTGCAAATGTTCCGCTAGTATTAAAAATTACAGAGATGGATTTAACTGCAGTCAACTGAATCTATAAATATTGCAGGCTAGTGCAAATCTACAACTGTGATTCTACTTTTTCAACACTGACCCTGTTTAAAGAACACATTTTCTGGCTTTTAGTGCATGTTATTTAACTGTGAGGTCATCTATATGCTAGTGTACTCATAAACCAGATGGATCCAGTTCTTCTCTTTCAGGAAGACAAACCTAAAATATTGAAGACTTATCCTGCACTTCATAGATCTCTCCAATCAGATGCTCTCCTGAGTGAAAATGTCCTCACTATGCCACCGGCACCTTTTTTCGCATATGCCAATGGACCACAAAACCATATTTGTAGAAATAGCCAAAAAAACATTTGTATGGGTCAAAATTATAGATTTTTCTTTTATGCCAAAAAATCATGTTCCATGAAGGTATTTTGTAAATTTCCTACTGTAAATATATTAAAACATATTTATTGATTATTACCTATACATTGCTAAGAACTTCATTTTGACAACTTTAAAGGTGATTTTCTCAATATTTAGATTTTTTTTACACGCTCAGATTCCATATTTTCATAGTTTTATCTTAGCCAATATCGTCCGATCCTAACAAACTATTGGAAAGCTTATTTATTCAGCTTTCAATTTATGTATAAGTCTAAGTTTCGTAAAATTGACCCTTACGACAGGTTTTGTGGTCCAGTGTCACATACATAAATACAATACAAACAGTAATTGTGAAAATAACTATAAAAAGTACAAATGTAATTTATTCATGATGTAATTTATTCATGATCATCATCCACCAGAAATGATTCTAATATGCTGAGTTGTTGCTCAAGAAACATTTCTTATTATTGGCAATGTTAAAACCAGTTGTGCTGTTTAATAGCTGATATAGTTTTGTCAAAATTATTTGATGAATATAAAGTTCAGAGGAAAGGCATTAATTTGAAAGAGAAAATTTTTATAACATTATAATTTCTCTTTACTGTCACTTTTGATCAATTGAATGCATCCTTGCTGAATAAAATAATTAATTTATTTAAAAGAAATACAATCTTACTGACCCCAAGCCTTTGAATTGTAGTCTATATAGTTTATTATCAGCACTGCATCATTTTTTTATTATTATCATTTAAAAACATTATTTATCCAAATAGACCAAAACATTGACTATTATTATTATTATTATTATTATTATTATTATTATTATTATTATTATTATTATTATTATTATTATTATTATCTTTCTCTAAACTGTGTTATTATAAGCCTAACGATTTGTTATTCTTAATAGAATTTGGAACTTGTGTAGTATGAGACAACTGACTATAGCAAGGTGCGAATCATCATTAATGATTGACATCAGCCTATTGGCTATTTTAGAAAAGGGGTCAAATCCTGTTGTATGTTCCGCCCAAACTTCCTGTATTAATAAGAAATATGTGTGATAACTGCTTTTAGTGTTTTTATATTAGGTGCAAAGGGACCCACAGAGTAAGTAGAACACAAAGACGAAGGACTTACATTAGCATTGAAAGTGTAATGTCACAGACCAGACCTGCATTCCTCAGTAGCTCTGCAATGGTGCTTTATAGTACTTTATAGTACTGCAGGGTACTCACGGGTCATTTTAACAGCAGTTCTCCATGCAAATGACACCCGACACATACCCATAATCTTTCGGGAGGGGTGGGGATTAAGTGGCGAGATTAATTGGGAGCAATAAAAGATTAACATTTGTTGGCAAGTTCATTAAACCTTCAAAGGGTGCTCGCGGAGTTAAGTACCAGAAGAAGATGACAGCTGTCTGATGTAATAATATTTGATTAATTAGAGGTCAGTCCAGCTGTCTGCTGGAATCTCAATGGCACCAACCCACGCTTTCTGCTGTCATTGACGTGCTGCTCAAATGTATAGAAATAATGTTATAGAGTTGGTCATGTTGAATATTAACACCGTGCAAAAGGACATAATTTGTATTATTATCAGTTTTATAAATTAAGTTCGACTTAATGAAACGCTTTGATGAACTGCAGTATTTTGCAGGGAAGGCCTCATCTTTATTGTGTTTTCCAATTATTTGCTTTATATAAATATTACTGCAGGGAATTATTGTCCCTTGGTTCGCTAACTTTTAATTAGATGTAAGATATTAACACAAATTGCTGAATAAACAATATTCGACATAACATAAGTGGGAGAGTGTCTGCGCAGCAAAGCTGCTGGATGGATTTATACTCACTTACACTGGTACAATTAAACTCAAACCTGTGGGTATTCATGCATCCACAATGTAGACGTTGCAAATAATGTTTTAATCATTAAATGATTAACGCCCCCAGGCATCAACCCAATAATATTGTTTCTCTGTATTTTAGCTTGTAATATGTTTCATTGTTCCCCTCCAGGTCTCTGCAGGATTTGGCTAAGCAGACAGACTTGCCATACGGCACGGTTCTGGACTCGGCCGTCTACGACCAGGTCCGCAGTAAAGGCATGAACCCTTTCGAGAGGGACCCGATGTACTCGCAGATGTGGAGGATGATCAACCGGACAGGAGGAGCCGAAAACAACGTGGAGGAATCGAAAGAAGGCATCCGGAAGGTAGGGTGCTCCGGGCGCTATGACTGCCGCCACCGTTTATCTAATTACAGTGCTTAACTAAGCAACGGTTTGTGAAGATAGCACTAATGTTTTCTGAATAGAGATATCAAAGCAAAAATGTGCTAATGTGGCTTAATGGTGCTTGAGTTATGAGTGATTTAACTCTGAAAATTCCCCCACTGAATTCCCATACTAATTAGGTGCGGGTTAATGCCTTATTTGTTAACCCACGATTTTTTATTCCTCACTTCCAAGCGTGTTTTCATTTGGAATTTTAAACGAGCTTTAGCACTGCAATTAAAAAGGCTGGTAGGCGAGTGAAGTATGAAGGCAGAGAGTCTGCGCCGCCTTCAGATCTTGTGAGAATACTAAAGAGCAAATGGCTGACTAGAGTGTTTTGTTAATGTGATATCATCTCACAGGTGTTCAGTTAAATACTGTATGACAAGGTGACACCTCTGTCTTACCCTCCTTCAGCCTCTTCTTCCTTTGCCTCTTCTGTTTTCACTTGCCTTACTTCCTCTGTGGCATGTAGGCTTCAGAGCGCCACCTAGTGACTGACTCCTGGAGTTTCTCTAAGTATTTATGGCCACAACATAAAGTAATTTATATTTCAGCCATTTAACAGATGCTTTTACCTAAAAGAAATTTATAAAAAAAAAAAAAAGTACTTCAGTTTTGCATATGGTGCTGGATTATTGACAGCAGATTGTAGCCATGCAAATCTTCAACCTAATAAACAAGCCAACATGATCTCAGTTTTTTCTAAGTAGTTTATTTATTTATTTTAAATAGTATTTTTTTGCAAGCAATTGTGCATGGAAATATATATATATTGACTATGTGAATAATTATTTTAACATTTTAGTTTAAAATGCTGCTAAACTGGCTTTATTATTTTATTTTATTTTTTAATGATTACAGTGGGTGATTCTTCAGTTAGCATGATTATAGGTATATATAAAAGAAATCCGACCCCATCCCCCGCCCACCCCAAAAAAAAAAAGAAAGAAATCTGTCATGTTTTTGCTTGCCGTCATGTTGTCCAAAATCTGTCTGACTGGCTTTATACTGTGGAACACAAAATATATTTTGAAGAATGTCAGTAACCAAACCGTTCTGGTTCCTATTGGCTTCCCACACAGTGTCCCACATAGCTCCGGAGTTTTTTTATTTTTATTTTTTAAGAAAAATATCCATATTTAAAACTTTATAAACAGTAATCTCTAGCTTCTGCTAACTGTCTCACAAAAGAAAGACATTCTGGTGGATGACGTAGGAAGTTGGCGTAGTGAGGATTTGTAAAAAAAAAACAAAAAAAAATGTAGGATTTCAATATGAGCCTGGTTCTCGTGAGACTGCATATTCTCTCCGGAGTTTACACTATGCCAGTGTTAATTCCGTTGATGAATTATTTTCGTAATAATTGTCCTCAACTACATTTTTTTCACTGACGACAATGAGACGATGAACCAAAACTCTTTTTGAATGACAAAAACTGTGAATGACATAGATTTACGTATCTATTGACATTTTCGTCAATGAATAAATAAGAGACAAAAATGTTAGGTAGGGACGATTTGGGAAGAGATTCATTCAGAATGAATCAGCTGTGTGGTTTGTAGGCTAGATACATACATATGAACAGGCGGGACATAAGCTAACATACATTGCTGCACGTCACATAAAAATACTCTTTCGTGTCGCATGAACAGAGAATTACACCCAAAATGATTTCAAATTGTCTGTTTTTGACGAGTGTTCACACAAACACAGTTGATTATGTCGTAAGTGAATGTAAACATTAGGAAAAATGTGTATCGGTACATTGCATCCATTGCAACTATGCATTCTGTTTTAAAGGGATAGCGAGCTAATTTAATTGCTATTGTCAAAGTCATTTATGTTCATTGATCATCATCACTTACTTCGGAAATGTCAGACTGGACTTTGGATTCTGTGCCTCTCCAGTTTTCCTCCTTATTGCAGACCTTGATTTCCAAATGAAATGCTAAATTAACTTTCATCTGAAAAGAAGACTTTGGACCACTGAGCAACAGTCCAGTTCTTTTTTTTCCTTACCACAGGTGAAACTTTTCTTATGTTTTTTTCTCTGGTTCAGGAGTGGCTTGGTTTTAGGAATGTTACAGCCATCGCCCTTTTCCTGAAGACGTCTGAGTGTGGTGACTCTTGATGCGCTGACTCTGGCTTCAGTCCACTCCTTGTGAAGTTCTTGAATCTGCTTTTCCTGACAATGTTCTCAAGGCTGTGGTCATCTCTGTTGCTTGTGCACATTTTTCTACCACAATTTTTCCTTCCATTCAACTCTCTATTAATATTTTTTTAATACAGCACTCTGTGAACAGCCAGCCCTTTCAGGAATGACCTTCTGCGGCTTCCCCTCCTTGTGAAGCGTGTTGATTATTGTCTTCTGGTCAACTATCAAGTCACTAGTCTTTCACTAGTCTTTCCCATAATTGTGGTTGCATGTGTTAACTAGCCCAAGAGGTAGTATTTATACTCAAAATTAATCAAACTTGTCAAGCTCAAAATAGAATATTCTAATCTTTTGAGATACTGATTTTTTCCCCTTAAGCAATAAGTCGTAACCTTCAGAATTAAAAATAAATAAATAAACACCTTGAAATATTTCTGTTTGTGTGCAATGACTCTAGAATATAAGAAAGTTTGCTTTTTTAATTAAATTCCCAAAAATGAAGACCTTTTCCATGATAATTAAATTTTTGGAGATGCACCTGCACACCCAGGATGGCTAGAGAGTGAGTAAATCATGGGGCAATTTTCATTTTTGGGTGAACTATCACTTTAATGCTCCAACAACATTTCAAATATTGTATAACTCTGTGGAGGTGAAACAGTTTTGTGTGCAGTTATGTTGCTAAATGCAATACTGAGTTAAATAAATGATATTCCCAACAGAGGCAATGTTGACTTTTGTTTTTATGTGCAGAAAACAGAATAAAAACAACAATCTTAAAATAAATCATGAACTGACTTTCGGCAAAAAGCTGCACATATTGTACTCTACAACAATAAAGTGTTTCAGAAGACACAAAACAAATGACAAGTGGAGAACAGTAGCAGATTCTTAGTAACAGAAGCCTTTCTGCCTCTCTCACATTTTCTCTTCTCATTTACTACATAAATAGCCTTGCAGACTCTTCACAAGCACAGACAAATGTTCTTCTTAGAATTATCAGACAATAGTAAGTTCTGTCACCATTTACTTGACTTTCTTCCATGGAACAACAAAGGATATATTTAGCAGAATGCCTTAACTTTTATATTGCATACAGTGAAAATGAATGGGCAACGGGAGCTGTCAATCTTAAAAATTAACAAAGTAGCCCATATAACTTTTTATATGAGATTTGAAGTCCTCTGAAACCATGCAATAGTTTTTGTTTTGGTCAACTGAGGACCTGGTATTGAAAAGCAGTGTTGGGTATAGTTACTTTGGAAAGTAGTTAGTTAGGTTACAACGTTACCATCAATTAAAAGTAATCAGTTATGATACAGCGTTACCTATTCATAAAAGTAAAGCGTTAGAGTACTCATGCGTTACCAAAAATTAAAAGCCGTTTGCAGCGGCTCACACACGACAGACACAGCCCCCGGCCCCTTTAAATGCACCTAGAAGTCGTGACTCCCGACAATGAATAACGTCAGTCATCCGACTAAATTAACACTGCAGGATAACAATAACAGGAAAGACAGTCAGCAATCGGCTATTCCACATGGCGTTTTATTTATTTATTATCACAGAACATATTATTAATCAAAATTTGCACCTACCCAGCCCGGGTAGCCTAGGCTACTGTATATTATGAGCACCACAAGAAAACTCCTGATTTTTCTTTAACTTTAAATAATGCAGTTATCAAAGTACAAGTATGCTTACTTGTAAACACAACCTTAAACAGGCTTGCAGATTTAAATCCATTTAGAAATGATGAACAATCAGCCAGCCAATGATCTAACAGAAATTAACAGCTGCCTGTCAAACAAAAATGATAACAAACCGAATTAAATCCTTCACTGCCACACAGGCAAATGACAAATCGCTTAATAGCCGAACTAATTATTATTAAAGTGTCACTCACAGTCACAAGCCTAAATTCGCTTTAACACAGTCCTCTTACATTTACTCTTCAAAGTAGTGATTAAAACGTAGCGTTAAATTTGAGGTAGAATTTTTGAAGGTCGACGGAAGCTTTTCACCAACGCAGTGTGCATTTTACCATTATGTTCTTTTCTTTTTTGTTGACAAATTGAAAATAATGTGCGTACTTTCATAAACCAAATGCTGTCCTCTCTGCCATCTTGCCGGGAGTTCGAAAAAAAAAAACACACACACACACAGGGTCAGGCGCAGGGCACAGACGCATCACAGCCATTGACTTTACGATCACAGAGCTTCGGCTCCGCTGATACTGTACATCCGCAGGTGGCACAGTAGACCTAGGACTACTGTCTGACAAAAAGCAGGCTGCAGTCGGGATTTTCCTTTCCTTAAAATAATGGATTACTTTTTTTTTAAAAATAACGAAGTTACTGATTACTTACGCACGAAACTAACGCGTTAAGTTACACATTTCAGGAAAAAAGTAATTAGAGTACTCTAACGCGTTACTTTGTAACGCGTTACCCACAACACTGTTGAAAAGGTTGCTTAAAAATAAAAATAAAATACTATGAACTATTCACTTACATTATATAGAACATAGCAGCTTGGATATTCTTCTGTAGATAAATAGATGTGTTCTGTGGATTAAATAAAAGTAATAAAGGTTTGAAACAACATGAAAACAAGTAAATGATGATGAATTTAATTTATGGATGAACTATCCCTTTAAAGAATCAAAGAACAGCCGCAGAATTCATTGTGTAACAGCAGGGCTTGTCGCAGCTTGTGCTTATCCATAATAAAGGAGTATCTGGTACACTGGACAAACATCTGCTCTGATTTCCCTAGCAAATATCGGTGATGTTTATTCTCAGTTGTATTCATCTCTTCTCTGAGCTAGTCATGTGCTAATGCTGAGAGCCCCTGTTTGTCTCATTTTTCAATAATAGGAGCAGACTGGGAATTTCATTTCACTGATAAGGGTGATGCTTTCTTAATTCATGAGCAGAGCATACAAGATTTATGTTTTTATGGCACATTTTCACCGACATTGCAAAAAATGATAAGTTCACTCA